>NC_092239.1:44904251-45009251 GCF_036320965.1 Panulirus ornatus | reverse complement strand
GTTACTTATCATTCATGTCGTTATTTGAAATAATATTCTATCATCAAACTTTTTTTAGTTGATGACATTTTTTGTAGGGAGATCCTGTACCAAATACCACAAAACTCTTGATTGTAATATGAAGGCAACAAAGACAAAAAATTCTCAGTAAATCATAAGCTTAAAAACATGACCATCCATAAAAAGGAAAGACTGATAAGGTTCAAACTATAAACAAGGGAATTTCAGGGCTTCATGGACTCACAATCTGACCCAGACTATACATAGAATAACAAAGCATAGTAATAACTTCAACCAAATAGACGACTTAATCTATTTAGATCAGAAAAGAGAAAATTGAGGTCTAATCTAACACAGGCATTCAAAACTATGAAGGACTTTGCTAATCTCATTATTAAGACTTACATATAGATTCGTTTGATTTCACTCGTAGTAATGGCAACAAATTCGTGGGCAAACATTTTACCTCAAATGAGGCGAAGTACATTTTCTGCAGCAAGGCTACTAACATATGGAATGATATGTTAATTAGAATGGTTGAAACAAGTGTCATAGATACTTTTAAGAATACACTTGATAGATATTTCTCTTCGAGTCTACGACTGACATTGCTTGCCTCCACATACTTGCATAGAAAGTATATGCTCTTCTATTTCAGCTATGTACGTTTTTCTACTCATTCTACATTGATGTATAAGTTTCATTTTTCTTCCACTATCATTAACAGCCTCGAAGGGACCCAGTGATCTGATGCTGTTTAAATTCCTTTGTGTTCCTTTGTATTTCATTGTTTACTGATTTATGAATCAAAAGAGAAATTAGTTTTCTTCCTCGAAGTTTAAAATGTTTTCTTTAATTTCAACAAATGCACATCACTTAGAAACCTTCTAACAATTGTTCTGAAGTAATCACCATGGATTAATCTTGGTCTGATTTTGTGTTTTATGCCTTAACCTGTTTATTCACACACAGATATTCTAATTGATGTCTTGATAATGTTTATGACTTGCTAAACTAATACAAGATTGCATTGGTTCTGCACAGAATCAAGTGGGTAACACAGACAGGTCTCTACTACCAGTGGATGGAGGCCGTCATGCCAAACGTTTCTTACTGTAAAACCGCACCATCTAAGATTGCAGTCAGCACCTCTCTCGCCCTCAGTAATGTCTGGGTAAAGTGATTTTGGCTTTGTATTTGATAAAGAGAATACATAATGTAACATGAGTATCTGTAACGTTAAGTATCTTACTGACTATTGTATATGACATATACAGTTCTCAGGTCACTTACAAAGCATTATTCGTGCACTACAGGGCATGTTCGCCGTGCTACTTGGCGGACACACTGTCAGTCTGCTCGTGCTGGGCCTCGAGCTCCTGAGTGTTGCACTGCGTCAGGTAGAGAACGTCTCGATCCTCACATCATAATGACCATCTGTACCTGAGACCTTCACCTCTACTTGACCATCTGTACCTGGGACCCTCGCCTCATGATGACCAGAAGATCATGTAGTGACTGCATCAATTTGCTATTTTCATGAAAGAAAAAAATATCTCTGATGTTGGAATTTCTTGGTGCAGTAAGACACTCAGACATAAATCACTTCAAAAAACGAACGAGAGTTATCAAACCATCCATATCTTACAATCAGATTTGGAAAAGTATTGTCGTAACTAAACTAAAAGATGTAAAATCTCAGAGTTATGATCCACATCATCACTTGACACAAATATAAAGTATCTTTCTTTTCACATAAATCGTGATTTTTCCCCACAAATGCTGTAAGACTGACGCTATGAATCAGAAAGTGAGCTATAATCAAAATAAAACCCTTAATCTGATGAAAAACCTCGCTTCATTGTTCCAGTTCCTTAGAAAAGTGCAGAAGAAAATCTGTCATGAAAAGAATTTTTGAGAAAAGCGCAAGATTTTCCTTCGTCCGTCATTCCTTCTTGTTACAACCTATCTGACTTTATAACGTAGGTCTGCCAACGCCTGAGGAGTTATGAATGATTTGTTTATCCCTACAATTTGTCTTGAGTCTCATGAGGTTACCTCTCTGAGGAAGAAAGACTTACTCTAACGTAAGTAGCAGGTTTTGTTGTATTGTGCCACCCCACCGTAGAACGTGGGGCACGACTCCAAGAGTATGGGAGTGTTACGAGACTTTCACTTCTGTAGGGATGATGTTGATCGACCTGCCTCTGTTATAATTAAAAAGATTGTGATATTCTCTTATTTCTTGGAATCAGCTTTACCAACCTCGCTATAGTCAATTACTTTATCATTATCATTATTACTTGCGATATTATCATCGTTATTATTATTACACATATCATTATCATTATCATTATCAGTAATACTATTATTTTTATCAGTATTATCCTTACTGTTATTATCATCATCATTATTCTTACTATCATTATTATTATCATTATCATTATTATTATAATTATTATTACCATTATCATTATTATCATTAATAATATTATCTACTACTTTAAACTTGATCGCCATTTCCCTCGTCAGCGATGTACCGCTAAAAAAGAGACAAAGAAATGCCTAACATCTCATACATATATATATATATATATATATATATATATATATATATATATATATATATATATATATATATATATATATATATATATATATATATATATATATATGCAGGAGGGTGAAAGGAGGGCATGTATATATATAAATGTACATATATATATATATATATATATATATATATATATATATATATATATATATATATATATATATTTTTTTTTTTTTTTTTTGCTTTGTCGCTGTCTCCCGCGTTTGCGAAGTAGCGCAAGGAAACAGACGAAAGAAATGGCCCAACCCACCCCCATACACATGTATATACATACGTCCACACACGCAAATATACATACCTACACAGCTTTCCATGGTTTACCCCAGACGCTTCACATGCCTTGATTCAATCCACTGGCAGCATGTCAACCCCGGTATACCACATCGCTCCAATTCACTCTATTCCTTGCCCTCCTTTCACCCTCCTGCATGTTCAGGCCCCGATCACACAAAATCTTTTTCACTCCATCTTTCCACCTCCAATTTGGTCTCCCTCTTCTCCTCGTTCCCTCCACCTCCGACACATATATCCTCTTGGTCAATCTTTCCTCACTCATTCTCTCCATGTGCCCAAACCATTTCAAAACACCCTCTTCTGCTCTCTCAACCACGCTCTTTTTATTTCCACACATCTCTCTTACCCTTACGTTACTTACTCGATCAAACCACCTCACACCACACATTGTCCTCAAACATCTCATTTCCAGCACATCCATCCTCCTGCGCACAACTCTATCCATAGCCCACGCCTCGCAACCATACAACATTGTTGGGACAACTATTCCTACAAACATACCCATTTTTGCTTTCCGAGATAAAGTTCTCGACTTTCACTCATTCTTCAAGGCTCCCAGAATTTTCGCCCCCTCCCCCATCCTATGATCCACTTCCGCTTCCATGGTTCCATCCGCTGCCAGATCCACTCCCAGATATCTAAAACACTTTACTTCCTCCAGTTTTTCTCCATTCAAACTCACCTCCCAATATATATATATATATATATATATATATATATATATATATATATATATATATATATATATATATATATATATATATATATTTTATTATTATTACTATACTTTGTCGCTGTCTCCCGCGTTTGCGAGGTAGCGCAAGAAAACAGACGAAAGAAATGGCCCAACCCCCCCCCCCATACACATGTATATACATACGTCCACACACGCAAATATACATACCTACACAGCTTTCCATGGTTTACCCCAGACGCTTCACATGCCCTGATTCAATCTACTGACAGCACGTCAACCCCGGTATACCACATTGCTCCAATTCACTCTATTCCTTGCCCTCCTTTCACCCTCCTGCATGTTCAGGCCCCGATCACACAAAATCTTTTTCACTCCATTTTTCCACCTCCAATTTGGTCTCCCTCTTCTCCTCGTTCCCTCCACCTCCGACACATATATCCTCTTGGTCAATCTTTCCTCACTCATTCTCTCCATGTGCCCAAACCACTTCAAAACACCCTCTTCTGCTCTCTCAACCACGCTCTTTTTATTTCCACACATCTCTCTTACCCTTACGTTACTCACTCGATCAAACCACCTCACACCACACATTGTCCTCAAACATCTCATTTCCAGCACATCCATCCTCCTGCGCACAACTCTATCCATAGCCCACGCCTCGCAACCATACAACATTGTTGGAACCACTATTCCTTCAAACATACCCATTTTTGCTTTCCGAGATAATGTTCTCGACTTCCACACATTCTTCAAGGCCCCCAGAATTTTCGCCCCCTCCCCCACCCTATGATCCACTTCCGCTTCCATGTTTCCATCCGCTGCCAGATCCACTCCCAGATATCTAAAACACTTCACTTCCTCCAGTTTTTCTCCATTCAAACTCACCTCCCAATTGACTTGACCCTCAACCCTACTGTACCTAATAACCTTGCTCTTATTCACATTTACTCTTAACTTTCTTCTTCCACACACTTTACCAAACTCAGTCACCAGCTTCTGCAGTTTCTCACATGAATCAGCCACCAGCGCTGTATCGTCAGCGAACAACAACTGACTCACTTCCCAAGCTCTCTCATCCCCAACAGACTTCATACTTGCCCCTCTTTCCAAAACTCTTGCATTTACCTCCCTAACAACCACATCCATAAACAAATTAAACAACCATGGAGACATCACACACCCCTGCCGCAAACCTACATTCACTGAGAACCAATCACTTTCCTCTCTTCCTACACGTACACATGCCTTACATCCTCGATAAAAACTTTTCACTGCTTCTAACAACTTTCCTCCTACACCATATATTCTTTATACCTTCCACAGAGCATCTCTATCAACTCTATCATATGCCTTCTCCAGATCCATAAATGCTACATACAAATCCATTTACTTCTCTAAGTATTTCTCACATACATTCTTCAAAGCAAACACTTGATCCACACATCCTCTACCACTTCTGAAACCACACTGCTCTTCCCCAATCTGATGCTCTGTACATGCCTTCACCCTCTCAATCAATACCCTCCCATATAATTTACCAGGAATACTCAACAAACTTATACCTCTGTAATTTGAGCACTCACTCTTATCCCCTTTGCCTTTGTACAATGGCACTATGCACGCATTCCGCCAATCCTCAGGAACCTCACCATGAGTCATACATACATTAAATAACCTTACCAACCAGTCAACAATACATATATATATATATATATAGATGAAAGCCGGCAAGGCAGCAGGTTTGGATGGTATTGCAGTGGAATTTATTAAAAAAGGGGGTGACTGTATTATTGACTGGTTGGTAAGGTTATTTAATGTAAGTATGACTCATGGTGAGGTGCCTGAGGATTGACGGAATGCGTGCATAGTGCCATTGTACGAAGTCAAAGGGGATAAGAGTGAGTGCTCAAATTACAGAGGTATAAGTTTGTTGAGTATTCCTGGTAAATTGTATGGGAGGGTATTGATTGAGAGGGTGAAGGCATGTACAGAGCATCAGATTGGGGAAGAGCGGTGTGGTTTCAGAAGTGGTAGAGGATGTGTGGATCAGGTGTTTGCTTTGAAGAATGTATGTGAGAAATACTTAGAAAAACAAATGGATTTGCATGTAGCATTTATGGATCTGCAGAAGGCATATGATAGAGTTGATAGAGATGCTCTGTGGAAGGTATTAAGAATATATGGTGTGGGAGGCAAGTTGTTAGAAGCAGTGAAAAGTTTTTATCGAGGATGTATGGCATGTGTACGTGTAGGAAGAGAGGAAAGTGATTGGTTCTCAGTGAATGTAGGTTTGCGGCAGGGGTGTGTGATGTCTCCATGGTTGTTTAATTTGTTTATGGATAGGGTTGTTAGGGAGGTAAATGCAAGAGTTTTGGAAAGAGGGGCAAGTATGAAGTCTGTTGGGGATGAGAGAGCTTGGGAAGTGAGTCAGTTGTTGTTCGCTGATGATACAGCGCTGGTGGCTGATTCATGTGAGAAACTGCAGAAGCTGGTGACTGAGTTTGGTAAAGTGTGTGGAAGAAGAAAGTTAAGAGTAAATGTGAATAAGAGCAAGGTTATTAGGTACAGTAGGGTCGAGTGTCAAGTCAATTGGGAGGTGAGTTTGAATGGAGAAAAACTGGAGGAAGTGAAGTGTTTTAGATATCTGGGAGTGGATCTGTCAGCGGATGGAACCATGGAAGCGGAAGTGGATCATAGGGTGGGGGAGGGGGCGAAAATTCTGGGGGCCTTGAAGAATGTGTGGAAGTCGAGAACATTATCTCGGAAAGCAAAAATGGGTATGTTTGAAGGAATAGTGGTTCCAACAATGTTGTATGGTTGCGAGGCGTGGGCTATGGATAGAGTTGTGCGCAGGAGGATGGATGTGCTGGAAATGAGATGTTTGAGGACAATGTGTGGTGTGAGGTGGTTTGATCGAGTGAGTAACATATGAGTAAGAGAGATGCGTGGAAATAAAAAGAGCGTGGTTGAGAGAGCAGAAGAGGGTGTTTTGAAGTGGTTTGGGCACATGGAGAGAATGAGTGAGGAAAGATTGACCAAGAGGATATATGTGTCGGAGGTGGAGGGAACGAGGAGAAGAGGGAGACCAAATTGGAGGTGGAAAGATGGAGTGAAAAAGATTTTGTGTGATCGGGGCCTGAACATGCAGGAGGGTGAAAGGAGGGCAAAGAATAGAGTGAATTGGAGCGATGTGGTATACCGGGGTTGACGTGCTGTCAGTGAATTGAATCAAGGCATGTGAAGCGTCTGGGGTAAACCATGGAAAGCTGTGTAGGTATGTATATTTGCGTGTATGGACGTATGTATATACATGTGTATGGGGGGGGGGGGGTTGGGCCATTTCTTTCGTCTGTTTCGTTGCGCTACCTCGCAAACGCGGGAGACAGCGACAAAGTATAATAAAAAAAATAATATAATAATATATATATATGTATATCACTGGGGATAGGGGAGAAAGAATACTTCCCACGTATTCCCTGCGATTCGTAGAAGGCGACTAAAAGGGAAGGGAGCGGGAGACTGGAAATCCTCCCGTCTAGTTTTCTTTTGTTTTTTCAATTTTCCAAAAGAAGGAACAGAGAAGGGGGCCAGGTGAGGATATTCCCTCACAGGCCCAGGCCTCTGTTCTTAATGCTACCTCGCTAACGCGAAAAATGACGAATTTTGTGAAAAGAAAAAAAAAAAATATAATCATATATATATATATATATATATATATATATATATATATATATATATATATATATATATATATATATATATATATATATATATATATATATTTCTATGAGTCCACGGGGAAAATGAAACACATAAAGTTCCCAAGTGCACTTTCGTGTAATAATCACATCATCAGAGGAGGCACAACAGAGGAATTTAACAGTCAGTTGATATACATCGAAGAGACGATGCTAGGATATGTCATTGTCCAAGACATAAAACGAGCGTTCATAAACTTATAATTTTACAAATCTTATCAACAATAAAGTTATCTAATTTGTACAGACCATCACTACTATTATGATTATAATTCTTTGTGTATTTTAATAATAGAATATTTAATGATATTTCTCTTGGTAATAGAGTTAGAGTTAACAACTGAGATGGCGTTACTCCAGTCAATACAATGATCATAATTTTTAACATGATTAGACAAGGCATTTGATTCTTGTCCCGTTCTTATACTATATTTATGGTGCTTATGTTTAACAGAAAGATCCTTACCAGTCTGACCCACATAAGATTTATCACAGTCTCCACAAGGAACTTTATAGATGTAACCAAGAGAATTTTCTGGTGAATTCCTTATTAAGATATTCTTTATAGTATTATTGTTGCTAAAGGCAACATTTACATTAAAGGATTTAAGCAACATGGGAAGCAAAGTGAAATTATTATTAAAAGGGAGAA
Source organism: Panulirus ornatus (assembly GCF_036320965.1). Taxonomy (NCBI): domain Eukaryota; kingdom Metazoa; phylum Arthropoda; class Malacostraca; order Decapoda; family Palinuridae; genus Panulirus; species Panulirus ornatus. The sequence continues at coordinate 45,001,236 of NC_092239.1, read as the reverse complement.
CTAAAAGATTCTTGGTGTCAATGGGAAGTTTGGGCTCAACTCTATAAAATGATTTCCTTGCTAACGTAAGGGATTTATCAATGAAAGATCTAGGGTACTTTAACTTAAATCCAATAGAATATATCTTCTCAAACTCATCATCAATAAACTCACGACTGCAAATACGTAATGCCCTTAGGAACATAGATTGAAATGATGATAATTTAACTCCATCATGTTGAGGTGAGTAATAATGGATATATGAGCATACATTGGTGGGTTTTCTGTATATGCTAAACTTAAACTTGTTTCCTTGTCTATGGATCATGCAATCTAAAACTGGTAACATACCATTATTTTCATTTTCTACAGTAAATTTCATGGAAGGTACTAAATTGTTAAGTAAGGAGAGAAATATATGTAAATTTTCATTTGTTGGCCTAACAAAAAGAACATCATCGACATACCTGAACCAAATCGTATTAGAAGGTAAGATATCCTTTAGTAATTTTGTTTCAAAAAATTCCATATAAAGATTACTTAGTACAGGTGAAAGAGGGTTACCCTTTGCCATACCAAATTTTTGAGCATAATAATCTCCATTAAATTGAAATACACAGTCTTTTATACACAATTTTATCAGTTCTGTGAAATTAGACTTTGAAACAGGTAATTGAATATCATCCAAGACATCAAATAAATATTCTAAAAGGTCATCAACTGGAACTTTAGTGAAAAGTGAGGAAACATCAAAGCTAACTAGTTTGAAATCAAAATTAATATGATGTTGTTTAGCTTGTTGACTAAATCTACATTGTTCATGATATTAGAATTTGATACCTTACCTACTAGAGGGCTTAATAAGGAAACTAACCATTTTGATAATTAATATGTGATGAGCCTACTGAGCTCACTATAGGTCTTGCTGGAAAATTTTGTTTATGTGTTTTGATAAGTCCATACATATATGGCAATGAAGGGGACAGAGATGACAAATTTTTGGTAAGAGAAATGTTACCTTTCAACAACAACTTCATTTCCTTATTGAGGTGAGAGTTAACTGTTTCTAAGGGATTTTTACTAAGTTTAGAATATGTTGGGTTATCATTTAGAAGATCATTCATTTTAGATAAATAGTTACTTTTGTCTAAAATCACAACAGTGTTAGCCTTATCTGCTTTAGTAATATGTATATCCTTATCTTTTTTTAAGGTGTTAACAGCTCTTATGAATCTTTTAGGGGAATTAGCTTCCACTGGTTTTGACAAAGTGGCATACACTAAACCCTTGCAAATATCAATATCATCATTACTTAGATTACTGTATTTTTCAAAATTACAAAAAGACTTTGTGACATCAACACAGCTGGCTTCTCTGTTAGAGCATACAAAACTTAAACCATAGCCTAATCATCAAAATGGTTAGTTTCCTTATTAAGCCCTTTAGTGGGTAAGGTATCAAATTCTAATATCATGAACAATATAGATTTAGTCAACAAGCTAAACAACATCAATATCAATTTTGATTTCAAACTAGTTAGCTTTGATGTTTCCTCACTTTTCACTAAAGTTCCAGTTGATGACCTTTTAGAATATTTATTTGATGTCTTGGATGATATTCAGTCACTTGTTTCAAAGTCTAATTTCACTGAACTAATAAAATTGTGTATAAAAGACTGTGTATTTCAATTTAATTGAGATTATCATGCTCAAGAGTTTGGTATGGCAATGGGTAACCCTCTTTCACCTGTACTAAGTAATCTTTATTTGGAATTTTTTGAAACAAAATTACTAAAGGATATCTTACCTTCTAATGCAGTTTGGATTAGGTATGTAGATGATGTTCTTTGTGTTTGGCCAACAAATGAAAATTTACAAATATTTCTCCCCTTACTTAACAATTTAGTACCTTCCATGAAATTTACTGTAAAAAATGAAAATAATGGTATGTTACCAGTTTTAGATTGCATGATCCATAGACAAGGAAACAAGTTTAAGTTTAACATATACAGAAAACCCACCAATGTATGCTCATATACCCATTATTACTCATCTCAACATGACAGAGCTAAATTATCATCATTTCAATCTATGTTCCTAAGGGCATTACGTATTTGCAGTTCAGAGTTTATTGATGATGAGTTTGAGAAGATACATTCTATTGGATTTAAGTTAAAGTACCCTAGATCTTTCATTGGTAAATCCCTTACGTTAGCAAAGAAATCATTTTATAGAGTTGAGCCCAAACCTCCTATTGACACCAAGAATCTTTTAGTTCTCCCTTTTAATAATAATTTCACTTTGCTACCCATGTTGCTTAAATCCTTTAATGTAAATGTTGCCTTTAGCAACAATGATACTATAAAGAATATCTTAATCAGGAATTCACCAGAAAATTTTCTTCGTTGCATCTATAAAGTTCCTTGTGGAAACTGTGACAAATTTTATGTTGGTCAGACTGGTAAGTATCTTTCTGTTAGACTTAAGCAACATGAATATAGTATAAGAACGGGACAAGAATCAAGTGCCTTGTTTAATCATGTTAAAAACTATGATCATTGTATTGACTGGAGTAACGCCATCTCAGTTGTTAACTCTAGCTCTATTACCAAGAGAAATATCATTGACTATTCTATTATTAAATACACAAAGAATTATAATCTTAATATTAGTGATGGTCTGTACAAATTAGATAACTTTATTGTTAATAGGATTTGTAAAATTATAAGTTTATGAACGCTCGTTGTATGTTTTGGACAATCACATATTTATCAAATGGCGTCCTACCTTCGTCTCTTCGATGTATATCAACTGACTGTTATATTCCTCTCTTGTGTCTCCCATGATGATGTGATTATTTCACGAAAGTGCACTTGGGAACTTTTCGTGTTTCATTTTCCCCGTGGACTCATAGGAATATCTTGATCACGCGCAAAATTGTGATCCTTTTCAATATATATATATATATATATATATATATATATATATATATATATATATATATATATATATATATATATATATATATATATATATATATATATATATATATATATATATATATATATATATATATATATATAAGATGCTTGTGGCATGAGAAGCGTGGGAGGTGTGTTGATTAGAAAGGATAGTGAGCGGTGGGATGAAGAAGCAAGATTATTAGTGAAAGATAAGAAAGGGGCATTTTATCCCTGGGGATAGGGGAGAAAGAATACTTCCCACGTATTCCCTGCGTGTCGTAGAAGGCGACTAAAAGGGGAGGGAGCAGGGGGCTGGAAATCCTCCCCTCTCAATTTTTTTTAATTTTCCAAAAGAAGGAACAGAGAAGGGGGCCAGGTGAGGATATTCCCTCAGTGGCCCAGTTCTCTGTTCTTAACGCTACCTCGCTAACGCGGGAAATGGCGAATAGTTTGAAAAAAAAAAAATATATATATATATACATATATATATATATATATATATATATATATATATATATATATATATATATATATATATATATATATATATATATATATATATATATATATATGTATATATATACATATATACATATATATGTATATATAAATATATATATATATATATATATATATATATATATATATATATATATATATATATATACATATATATATATATATATATATATATATATATATATATATATATATATATATAAATATATATATATATATATATATATATATATATATATATATATATATATACATATATATATATAAATATATATATATATATATATACATATATATATATATTTTTTTTTTTTTTTTTTTTTATACTTTGTCGCTGTCTCCCGCGTTTGCGAGGTAGCGCAAGGAAACAGACGAAAGAAATGGCCCCACCCCCCCCCCCCATACACATGTACATACACACGTCCAGACACGCAAATATACATACCTACACAGCTTTCCATGGTTTACCCCAGACGCTTCACATGCCTTGCTTCAATCCACTGACAGCACGTCAACCCCTGTATACCACATGACTCCAATTCACTCTATTTCTTGCCCTCCTTTCACCCTCCTGCATGTTCAGGCCCCGATCACACAAAATCTTTTTCACTCCATCTTTCCACCTCCAATTTGGTCTCCCTCTTCTCCTCGTTCCCTCCACCTCCGACACATATATCCTCTTGGTCAATCTCTCCTCACTCATTCTCTCCATGTGCCCAAACCATTTCAAAACACCCTCTTCTGCTCTCTCAACCACGCTCTTTTTATTTCCACACATCTCTCTTACCCTTACGTTACTTACTCGATCAAACCACCTCACACCACACATTGTCCTCAAACATCTCATTTCCAGCACATCCATCCTCCTGCGCACATCTCTATCCATAGCCCACGCCTCGCAACCATACAGCATTGTTGGAACCACTATTCCCTCAAACATACCCATTTTTGCTTTCCGAGATAATGTTCTCGACTTCCACACATTTTTCAAGGCTCCCAAAATTTTCGCCCCCTCCCCCACCCTATGATCCACTTCCGCTTCCATGGTTCCATCCGCTGACAGATCCACTCCCAGATATCTAAAACACTTCACTTCCTCCAGTTTTTCTCCATTCAAACTCACCTCCCAATTGACTTGACCCTCACCCCTACTGTACCTAATAACCTTGCTCTTATTCACATTTACTCTCAACTTTCTTCTTCCACACACTTTACCAAACTCAGTCACCAGCTTCTGCAGTTTCTCACATGAATCAGCCACCAGCGCTGTATCATCAGCGAACAACAATTGACTCACTTCCCAAGCTCTCTCATCCCCAACAGACTTCATACTTGCCCCTCTTTCCAGGACTCTTGCATTCACCTCCTTTACAACCCCATCCATAAACAAATTAAACAACCATGGAGACATCACACACCCCTGCCGCAAACCTACATTCACTGAGAACCAATCACTTTCCTCTCTTCCTACACGTACACATGCCTTACATCCTCGATAAAAACTTTTCACTGCTTCTAACAACTTGCCTCCCACACCATATATTCTTAATACCTTCCACAGAGCATCTCTATCAACTCTATCATATGCCTTCTCCAGATCCATAAATGCTACATACAAATCCATTTGCTTTTCTAAGTATTTCTCACATACATTCTTCAAAGCAAACACCTGATCCACACATCCTCTACCACTTCTGAAACCGCACTGCTCTTCCCCAATCTGATGCTCTGTACATGCCTTCACCCTCTCAATCAATACCCTCCCATATAATTTACCAGGAATACTCAACAAACTTATACCTCTGTAATTTGAGCACTCACTCTTATCCCCTTTGCCTTTGTACAATGGCACTATGCACGCATTCCGCCAATCCTCAGGCACCTCACCATGAGTCATACATACATTAAATAACCTTACCAACCAGTCAACAATACAGTCACCCCCTTTCTTAATAAATTCCACTGCAATACCATCCAAACCTGCTGCCTTGCCGGCTTTCATCTTCCGCAAAGCTTTTACTACCTCTTCTCTGTTTATCAAATCATTTTCCCTAACCCTCTCACTTTGCACACCACCTCGACCAAAACACCCTATATCTGCCACTCTGTCATCAGACACATTCAACAAACCTTCAAAATACTCATTCCATCTCCTTCTCACATCACCGCTACTTGTTATCACCTCCCCATTTACGCCCTTCACTGAAGTTCCCATTTGCTCCCTTGTCTTACGCACCCTATTTACCTCCTTCCAGAACATCTTTTTATTCTCCCTAAAATTTACTGATAGTCTCTCACCCCAACTCTCATTTGCCCTTTTTTTCACCTCTTGCACCTTTCTCTTGACCTCCTGTCTCTTTCTTTTATACTTCTCCCACTCAATTGCATTTTTTCCCTGCAAAAATCGTCCATATATATATATATATATATATATAGATAGATAGATAGATAGATAGATAGATAGATAGATAGATAGATAGATATCTGGGGATGGATCTGGCAGCGGATGGAACCATGGAAGCGGAAGTGGATCATGGGGTGGGGGAGGGGGCGAAAATTCTGGGAGCCTTGAAGAATGTGTGGAAGTCGAGAACATTATCTCGGAAAGCAAAAATGAGTATGTTTGAAGGAATAGTTGTTCCAACAATGTTGTATGGTTGCGAGGCGTGGGCTATGGATAGAGTTGTGCGCAGGAGGATGGATGTGCTGGAAATGAGATGTTTGAGGACAATGTGTGGTGTGAGGTGGTTTAATCGAGTAAGTAACGTAAGGGTAAGAGAGATGTGTGGAAATAAAAAGAGCGTGGTTGAGAGAGCAGAAGAGGGTGTTTTCAAATGATTTTGGCACATGGAGAGAATGAGTGAGGAAAGATTGACCAAGAGGATATATGTGTCGGAGGTGGAGGGAACGAGGAGAAGAGGGAGACCAAATTGGAGGTGGAAAGATGGAGTGAAAAAGATTTTGTGTGATCGGGGCCTGAACATGCAGGAGGGTGAAAGGGGGGCAAGGAATAGAGTGAATTGGAGCGATGTGGTATACCGGGGATGACGTGCTGTCAGTGGATTGAATCGGGGCATGTGAAGCGTCTGGGGTAAACCATGGACAGCTGTGTAGGTATGTATATTTTGCGTGTGTGGACGTATGTATATACATGTGTATGGGGGTGGGTTGGGCCATTTCTTTCGTCTGTTTCCTTGCGCTACCTCGCAAACGCAGGAGACAGCGACAAAGCAAAAAAAAAAAAAAAAAAAAAAAAAAAAAAATATATATATATATATATATATATATATATATATATATATATATATATATATATATATATATTATTTTCTATTATACTTTGTCGCTGTCTCCCACGTTAGCGAGGTACTGCAAGGAAACACGAGAGTAATGGCCCAACCCACCCATAAACACATGTATATACATACAAGTCCACACACACACACATATACATATCTAAACATTTCAACATATATATTTATATACATACACAGACATATACATATATACACTTGCACATATTCCATACTTGCTGCCTTTATTCATTCCTGTCGCCACCCCACCATACATGAAATAACAACCCGCTGCCCCCGCATGCGCACGAGGTAGCGCTTGGGACAAACAACAAAGTCCACATTCGTTCACACTCAGTCTCTTGCTGTCATGTATAATGCACAGGTAGTGAAAGCTTTGCGGAAGATGAAAGCAGGCAAGGTGGTGGGTTTGTATGGTATTGCTGTGGTATTTATTAGAAAATTGGGTGACTGTGTTGTTGACTTTTTGGTAAGGATATTTCATGTAAATATGGTTTATGGTGAAGTCCCTGAGGATTGGCAGAATTCATGCATAGTACCATTGTACAAAGGCAAAGGGGATAAAGGTGAGTGTTTAAATCACAGAGGTATGAGTTTGTTGAGTATTCCTGGGAAATTATATAGGAGGGTATTGATTGAGAGGGTAAAGGCATGTACGGAGCATCAGATTGGGGAAGAGCAGTGTGGTTTCGGAAATGGTAGATGGTGTGTAGATCAGGTGTTTGCTTTGAAGAATGTATGTGAGAAATATTTAAAAGAAACAGATGGATTCGTGTGTAGCATTTATGGATCTGGAGAATGCATATGATAGAGTTGACAGAGATGCTTTGTGGAAGGTATTAAGAGTATATGTTGTGGGAGGTAAATTGCTAGAATCAGTGAAAAGTTTTTCTCATGGATGTAATGCATATGTACTAGCAGGAAGAGAGGAAAGTGATTGGTTCTCAGTGAAAGTCGGTTTGCGGCAGGGGTGCGTGATGCCTCCATGGGTGTTTAATTTGTTTATGGATGAGGTTGTTAGGGAGGTGAATGCAAGAGTTTTGATGAGAGAGTCAAGTATGCAGTCTGTTGTGGATGAGAGGGCTTGGGAAGGGACTCAGTAGTTGTTCGGTGATGATACGGCGCTGGTGGCAGATTCGGGTGAAATTCTGCAGAAGTTGATGACTGAGTTTGGTCAAGGGTGTGGAGGAAGAAAGCTGAGAATAGATGTGAATAAGAGCAAGGTTATTGTGTAGAGTAGGGTTGAGGGATAAGTTAATTCGGAGGTATGTTTGACCGGAGATAAAGTGGAGGAAGTGAAGTGTTTCAGATTTCTGGGAGTGGATCTAGCAGCGGATGGAACCATGAAATCGGAAGTGAGTCACAAGGTTGGGATGGGGCAAAGGATGTGGGAGCGTTGAAGAATGTTTGGAAGGCAAGAACATTTTCGCGAAGAGCAAAAATGGGTATGTTTGAAGGAATAGTGATTCCAACAATGTTATATGGTTGCGAGGCATTTGCTACAGATATGATTCTGCGGAGGAGGGTAGATGTGTTGGAAATGAGATGTTTGAGGACATGTGATGTGAGGGGGTTTGATCGAGTAAATAATGAAAGGATAAGGGAGATGTGTGGTAATAAAAAAGAGTGTATTTGAGAGGGCAGAAGAGGGTGTGTTGAAATGATTTGGTCATATGGAGAGAATGAGTGAGGAAAGATTGACCAAGATAATATATATGTCATAGATGGAGGGAACGAGGAGAAGTGGGATACGAAATTGGAAGTGGAAGGATGAATTGAAAACGATTTTGAGCGAACGAGGCCTGAACATAGAGGGAAGTGAATGGAGTGCAAGGAATAGAGTGAATTAGAACGATGTGGTACACCGGGGTTGACGAGCTGTCAATGGATTGAACCAGGGCATGTGAAGTGTCTGGGATAAGCCATGGAAAGTTTTGTGGGGTTTGGATGTGGAATAGGAGCTGTGGCTTCGGTGCATTACACATGACAGTTAGAGAATGAGTGTGAACGAATGTGGCCTTTGTTGTCTAGCGCTACATCGACGCTTTGGGTGGGGGGGCTCATGTTTTTTCATTTGTGTCGGGGAGGCGACGGGAATAAAGGCAAATAGTGTGAATATCTACATGTTTATATATATATATATATATATATATATATATATATATATATATATATATATATATATATATATATATATATATATATATATATATATATATATATATATATATATATATATATATATATATATATATATATATATATATATATATATATATATGTCTGTGGTGTATATGTATTTATACATTGAAATGTATCGGTATGTATATATATATATGTGCGTGTGTGACATGCATGTATATATATGTGTATTTGGGTGGGTTGGGCCATTCTTTCGTCTGTTCCCTTGCGCTACCCCGCTAACGCGGGAGACAGCGACTAAGCATGATAATAGTGATAAAGTGATATTTGATCGCTCTTTCCAGTGTTGCTGAGGTAGTGCCAGGAACAGAAAAATAAAGGTTATATCCTCTTACATCCATTCTCTAGGTGTCATATATAATACACCGAAGCTAAAACAATGCTAAAAAAAAAAAAAAATTTCTTTTACCTTGGACGCATGACATGGCTTGGTTCAGTCCATTGACATCACGTCAAACCCATTATACCATATCCCTTCACTTCACTCTATCCTGTGTGCGCCCTTCACCCTCTTATATGTTCAAATTCTTTTTGACTCTATCCTTCCACCTCCATTTTGGTCTCCCACTTCTCTTTGTTCCCTTTATCCCTGACACATATATCCTCTTTGTCAAGCTTTCCTCACCCATTCTCTCCATGTGTCCAAACCATTTCAACACACCCTCCTCTGCTCTCTCAACCACACTCTTCAAATTACCACACATCTCTCTTACCCTTTTATTACATATTGTCCTCAAAGATTTCATTTCCAACACATTCACCCTCCTACGTACAACCCTATCTATAGCCCATGTCTCGCAACCATATAACATTGTTGGAAGTATCTATCCTACAAACATTTATCCCTCACCCTCCTCTTTTGTAAAAGACTGCTTGGAATTAATTAAGACGCCTTCATAGAGAGGTGGTCCGTATCGTTACCAGTAAACATATACATACTCATTATTCATTTGCTATTTCTTAAATAGATAATAAAAATGAAATATGCATGGGATTTGCTGACTTTTTCGAAAACGTTGAAGTAAGTAACGAGATTTTTAATTGGATTAGATGCTCCTCGTTAGGTCACAAGTCAATTACCCGTACGTGAACGTACGCTCATAGCCTTAGTGATTTCACCACTAATGTAGAGAAAAATAATGATATATGTGGAGAAATTATTAATATCAATGTCAAGGAATTCTGTAGCTCCTACAGTTCTGAGATGTTACAAGGTTTCGCCTATTCAAGAAATTATTCTGCCAAAGTGAATATTTGTATGAATTTATTGATCATTCGGTCTAGGAACAGGTCATCACTGACATTGGTACAACATCAGATATTCCAATCTGCAGTTTAAATCATCCAATATGGGTGATATTCTCTAATACAAGGGAGTTTGTATGGTCGCTTCTCAGTTACAGATAGTTAGGATGAGGTGAAGGTCTCAGGTACAGATGATCATCATGCGGTGAGGATCGAGGCGTTCTCTACCTGAAGCAGTGCAACACTCAGGAGCTCGAGGCCCAGCACGAGCAGACTGACAGTGTGTCCGCCAAGTAGCACGGCGAACATGCCCTGTAGTGCACGAATAATGCTTTGTAAGTGACCTGAGAACTGTGACGAATATGTAATATAAAAATTTCCTTTCCCTGAAGTTCAGAAAGGTATAAGTTACATGTCTTAATTCAAACTTTAAACCAAAATCACTTTACCCAGACATTATCAAGGGCAAGAGCTGTGCTGACTGCAGTCTTAATTGGAGGATTTTCACAGTAAGAGACGTTTGGCATTGCAGAGTCCATCCAGTGGTAGTAGAGACCTGTCTGTGTTATCCACTTGATTCTGCGAAGCAAAATGTAATATCAAAATGTGCATATATATATATATATATATATATATATATATATATATATATATATATATATATATATATATATATAATTTTTTTTTTTTTTGCCGCTGTCTCCCGCGTTTGCGAGGTAGCGCAAGGAAACAGACGAAAGAAATGGCCCAACCCACCCCCATACACATGTATATACATACGTCCACACACGCAAATATACATACCTACACAGCTTTCCATGGTTTACCCCAGACGCTTCACATGCCCCGATTCAATCCACTGACAGCACGTCAACCCCGGTATACCACATCGCTCCAATTCACTCTATTCCTTGCCCTCCTTTCACCCTCCTACATGTTCAGGCCACGATCACACAAAATCTTTTTCACTCCATCTTTCCACCTCCAATTTGGTCTCCCTCTTCTCCTCGTTCCCTCCACCTCCGACACATATATCCTCTTGGTCAATCTTTCCTCACTCATTCTCTCCATGTGCCCAAACCATTTCAAAACACCCTCTTCTGCTCTCTCAACTACGCTCTTTTTATTATTATATATATATATATATATGTATATATATATATATATATATATATATATATATATATATATATATATATATATATATATATATATATATACATATATATAAATATATATATATATACATATTATTCATTTATTTATTTTGCTTTATCGCTGTCTCCCGCGTTAGCGAGAGAAGCGCAAGGAAACAGACGAAAGAATGGCCCAACCCACCCACATACACATGTATATACATACACGTCCACAAACACAAATATACACACCTATATATCTCAATGTATACATATATATACACACACAGACACATACATATATACACATGTACATAATTCATACTGTCTGCCTTTATTTATTCCCATCGCCACCACGCCACACATGAAATGACGAGCCCTTCCCTCCCTCATGTGTGCGAGGTACCGCCAGGAAAAGACAACAAAGGCCCCATTCGTTCACACTCAGTCTCAAGCTGTCACGTAATAATGCACCGAAACCACAACTCCCTTTCCACATCCAGGTCCCACACAACATTCCACGGTTTACCCCAGACGCTTCACATGCCCTAATTCAATCCATTGACAGCACGTTGACACCGGTATACCACATCGTTCCAATTCACTCTATTCCTTGCACGCCTTTCACCCTCCTGCATGTTAAGGCCCCGATCACTCAAAATCTTTTTCCCTCCATCTTTCCACCTCCAATTTGGTCTCCCACTTCTCGTTCCTCACCTCCGACACATATATCCTCTTGGTCAATCTTTCCTCACTCATTCTCTCCATGTGACCAAACCATTTCTAAACACCCTCTTCTGTTCACTCAACCAAACTCTCTTTATTACCACACATCTCTTTTACCCTATTATTACTTACTCGATCAAACCACCTCACACCACATATTGTCCTCAAACATCTCATTTCCAGCACATCCACCCTCCTGCGCACAACTCTATCCATATCCTACGCCTCGCAACCATACAACATTGTTGGAACCACGATTCCTTAAAACATACCCATTTTTGCTTTCCGAGATAATGATCTCGAATTCCACACATTCTTCAAGGCTCAAAAAATTTTCGCCCCCTCCCCCAACCTATGATTCACTTCCGCTTCCATGGTTCCATCCGCTGCCAGATCCACTCCCAAATATCTAAAACACTCTACTTCCTCCAGTTTTTCTCTATTCAAACCTACCTCCCAATTGAAATGACCCTCAACCCTACTGTACCTAATAACCTTGCTCTTATTCACATTTACTCTTAACTTTCTTCTTTCATTCACTTTACCAAACATAGTCACCATCTTCTGCAGTTTCTCACATGAATCAGCCACCAGGGCTGTATCATCAGCGAACAACAAATGACTCACTTCCCAAGCTCTCTCATCCACAACAGACTGCATACTTGCCCCTCTTTCCAAAACTCTTCCATTCACCTCCCTAACGACCCCATCCATAAACAAATTAAACAACCATGGAAACATGGTGCAAGAGGTAAAAAAGAGGGCAAATGAGAGCTGGGGTGAGAGAGTATCATTAAATGTTAGGGAGAATAAAAAGATGTTCTGGAAGGAGGTAAATAAAGTGCGTAAGAAAATGGAGCAAATGGGAACTTCTGTGAAGGGCGCAAATGGGGAGGTGATAACAAGTAGTGGTGATGTGGGAAGGAGATGGAGTGAGTATTTTGAAGGTTTGTTGAATGTGTTTGATGATAGAGTGGCAGATATAGGGTGTTTTGGTCGAGGTGGTGTGCAAAGTGAGAGGGTTAGGGAAAATGATTTGGTAAACAGAGAAGAGGTAGTAAAAGCTTTGCGGAAGATGAAAGCCGGCAAGGCAGCAGGTTTGGATGGTACTGCAGTGATATTTATTAAAAAAGAGGGTGACTGTATTTTTGACTGGTTGGTAAGGTTGTTTAACGTATGCATGATTCATGGTGATGTGCCTGAGGATTGGCGGAAAGCTTGCATCGTGCCATTGTACAAAGGCAAAGGGGATAAGAGTGAGTGTTCAGATTACAGAGGTATAAGTTTGTTGAGTATTCCTGGTAAATTATAAGGGAGGGTATTGATTGAGAGGGTGAAGGTACAGAGGGTACAGAGCATCAGATTGGGGAAGAGCAGTGTGGTTTCAGAAGTGGTAGAGGATGTGTTGATCAGGTGTTTGCTTTGAAGAATGTATGTGAGAAATATTTAGAAAAGCAAATGGATGTGTATATAGCATTTATGGATCTGGAGAAGGCATATGATAAAGTTGATAGAGATGCTCTGTGGAAGGTATTAAGAATATATGATGTGGGAGGCAAGTTGTCAGAAGCAGTGAATAGTTTTTATCGAGGATGTAAGGCATGTGTACGTGCAGGAAGAGAGGAAAATGATTGGTTCTCAGTGAATGTAGGTTTGCGGCAGGGGTGTGTTATATATATATATATATATATATATATATATATATATATATATATATATATATATATATATATATATATATATATATATATATATATATATATATATATATATATATATACCAAGAGAAATATCATTGAATCTTCTATCATTAAATACACAAAGAATTATAATCTTAATATTAATGATGGTCTGTACAAATTAGATAACTTTATTGTTGATAAGATTTTCAAAATGCTAAGTTTATGAACGCTCGTTGTATGTTTTGGACAATCACATGTTTACCAAATGGCGTCCTAGCTTCGTCTCTTCGATGTATATCAACTGACTGTTATATTCCTCTCTTGTGTCTCCCCTGATGATATGATTATCACACGAAAGTGCACTTGGGAACTTTTCGTGTTTCATTTTCCCCGTGGACTAATAGGAATATATATATATATATATATATATATATATATATATATATATATATATATATATATATATATATATATATATATATATATATATATATATATATATATATGTGTGTGTGTGTGTGGTTGCGGTGCATTATTCCATGACAGCTAGACTCAGTTTGAACGAATGGGGTCTTTCTAGCGCTACCTCGCGCACATGAGGGGGGAGAGGGTTGTTATTTCATGTGTGGCGGGGTGGCGATGGAAATGAATAAAGGCAGAGAGTATGAATTATGTCCCTGTGTATATATCTATGTGTCTGTGTGTGTGCATATATATGTATAATTTGAGATGTATAGGTATGTCTATTTGCGTATGTGGACGTGTATGTATATACATGTGCGTGTGGGTGGGTTGGGCCATTCTTTCGCCTGTTTCCTTGCTCTACCTCGCTAACGCTGGAGACACCGACAAAGCAAAATAGAATAAAAAATGATAATATATATATATATATATATATATATATATATATATATATATATATATATATATATATATATATATATATATATATATTTTTATTATATTTTGTCGCTGTCTCACGCGTTTGCGAGGAAGCGCAAGGAAACAGACGAAAGAAATGGCCCAACCCCCCCCAATACACATGTATATACACACGTCCACACACGCATATATACATACCTACACAGCTTTCCATGGTTTACCCCAGACGCTTCACATGCCTTGATTCAATCCACTGACAGCACGTCAACCCCGGTATACCACATCGCTCCAATTCACTCTACTCCTTGCCCTCCTTTCACCCTCCTGCATGTTCAGGCCCCGATCACACAAAATCTTTTTCACTCCATCTTTCCACCTCCAATTTGGTCTCCCTCTTCTTCTCGTTCCCTCCACCTCCGACACATATATCCTCTTGGTGAATCTTTCCTCACTCATTCTCACCATGTGCCCAAACCACTTCAAAACACCCTCTTCTGCTCTCTCAACCACGCTCTTTTTATTTCCACACATCTCTCTTACCCTTACGTTACTCGCTCGATCAAACCACCTCACACCACACATTGTCCTCAAACATCTCATTTCCAGCACATCCATCCTCCTGCGCACAACTCTATCCATAGCCCATGCCTCGCAACCATACAACATTGTTGGAACCACTATTCCTTCAAACATACCCATTTTTGTTTTCCGAGATAATGTTCTCGACTTCCACACATTCTTCAAGGCTCCCAGAATTTTCGCCCCCTCCCCCACCCTATGATCCACTTCCGCTTCCATGGTTCCATCCGCTGCCAGATCCACTCCCAGATATCTAAAACACTTCACTTCCTCCAGTTTTTCTCCATTCAAACTCACCTCCCAATTGACATGACCATCAACCCTACTGTACCTAATAACCTTGCTCTTATTCACATTTACTCTTAACTTTCTTCTTTCACACACTTTACCAAACTCAGTCACGAGCTTCTGCAGTTTCTCACATGAATCAGCCACCAGCGCTGTATCATCAGCGAACAACAACTGACTCACTTCCCAAGCTATCTCATCCCCAACAGACTTCATACTTGCCCCTCTTTCCAAAACTCTTGCATTCACCTCCCTAACAACCCCATCCATAAACAAATTAAACAACCATGGAGACATCAAACACCCCTGCCACATACCTACATTCACTGAGAACCAATCACTTTCCTCTCTTCCTACACGTACACATGCCTTACATCCTCGATAAAAACTTTTCACTGCTCCTAACAACTTGCCACCCACACCATATATTCTTAATACCTTCCACAGAGCATCTCTATCAACTCTATCATATGCCTTTTCCAGATCCATAAATGCTACATACAAATCCATTTGCTTTTCTAAGTATTTCTCACATACATTCTTCAAAGCAAACACCTGATCCACACATCCTCTACCACTTCTGAAACCACACTGCTCTTCCCCAATCTGATGCTCTGTACATGCTTTCACCCTCTCAATCAATACCCTCCCATATAATTTACCAGGAATACTCAACAAACTTATACCGCTGTAATTTGAGCACTCACTCTTATCCCCTTTGCCTTTGTACAATGGCACTATGCACGCATTCCGCCAATCCTCAGGCACCTCACCGTGAGTCATACATACATTAAATAACCTTACCAACCAGTCAACAATACAGTCACCCCCTTTTTTAATAAATTCCACTGCAATACCATCCAAACCTGCTGCCTTGCCGGCTTTCATCTTCCGCAAAGCTTTTACTACCTCTTCTCTATTTACCAAATCATTTTCCCTAACCTTCTCACTTTGCACACCACCTCGACCAAAACACCCTATATCTGCCACTCTCTCATCAAACACATTCAACAAACCTTCAAAATACTCACTCCATCTCCTTCTCACATCACCACTACTTGTTATCACCTCCCCATTTGCGCCCTTTTGCGTTCCCATTTGCTCCATTTTCTTACGCACTTCATTTACCTCCTTGCAGAACATCTTTTTATTCTCCCTAAAATTTAATGATACTCTCTCACCCCAACTCTCATTTGCCTTTTTTTTTTCACCTCTTGCACCTTTCTCTTGACCTCCTGTCTCTTTCTTTTATACCTCTCCCACTCAACTGCATTTTTTCCCTGCAAAAATCGTCGAAATGCCTCTCTCTTCTCTTTCACTAATACTCTTACTTCTTCATCCCACCACTCACTACCATGGAAAGCTGTGTAGGTATGTATATTTGCGTGTGTGGACGTATGTATATACATGTGTATGGGGGTGGGTTGGGCCATTTCTTTCGTCTGTTTCCTTGCGCTACCTCGCAAACGCGGGAGACAGCGACAAAGCAAAAAAAAAAAAAAAAAGAAATATATATATATATATATATATATATATATATATATATATATATATGCATATATATATATATATATATATATATATATATATATATATATATATATATATATATATATGTATATATATATGTACATACATATATATATATATATATATATATATATATATATATATATATATATATGAGAGCAGAAGAGGGTGTTTTGAAGTGGTTTGGGCACATGGAGAGAATGAGTGAGGAAAGATTGACCAAGAGGATATATGTGTCGGAGGTGGAGGGAACGAGGAGAAGAGGGAGACCAAATTGGAGGTGGAAAGATGGAGTGAAAAAGATTTTGTGTGATCGGGGCCTGAACATGCAGGAGGGTGAAAGGAGGGCAAGGAATAGAGTTAATTGGAGCGATGTGGTATACCGGGGTTGACGTGCTGTCAGTGGATTGAATCAAGGCATGTGAAGCGTCTGGGGTAAACCATGGAAAGCTGTGTAGGTATGTATATTTGCGTGTGTGGACGTATGTATATACATGTGTATGGGGGGGGTTGGGCCATTTCTTTCGTCTGTTTCCTTGCGCTACCTCGCAAACGCGGGAGACAGCGACAAAGTATAAAAAAAAAAAAAAAAAAAATATATATATATATATATATATATATATATATATATATATATATATTTATCCCTGGGGATACGGGAGAAAGAATACTTCCCACGTATTCCCTGCGTGTCGTAGAAGGCGACTAAAAGGGGAGGGAGCGGGGGCTGGAAATCCTCCCCTCTCATTATTTTTTTTTTTTTTTTATTTTCCAAAAGAACGAACAGAGAAGGGGGCCGGGTGAGGATATTTCCTCAAAGGCCTAGTTCTCTGTTCTTAACGCTACCTCGCTAACGCGTGAAATGGCGAATACTTTGAAAGAATAGTTTGATGATACAGCGCTGGTGGCTGATTCATGTGAGTAACTGCAAAAGCTGGTGACTGAGTTTGGTAAAGTGTGTGAAAGAAGAAAGTTAAGAGTAAATGTGAATAAGAGCAAGGTTATTAGGTACAGTAGGGTTGAGGGTCAGGTAAATTGGGAGGTAAGTTTGAATGGAGAAAAACTGGAGGAAGTAAAGTGTTTTAGATATCTGGAGTGTATCTGACAGCGGATGGAACCATGGAAGCGGAAGTGAATCATGGGGTGGGGTAGGGGGCGATAATTCTGGGAGCCTTGAAGAATGTTTGGAAGTCGAGAACATTATCTCGGAAAGCAAAAATGGATATGTTTGAAGGAATAGTGGTTCCATCAATGTTGTATGGTTGCGAGGCGTGGGATATGGATAGAGTTGTGCGGAGGAAGGTGGTTGTGCTGGAAATGACATGTTTGAGGACAATATGTGGTGTGAGGTGGTTTGATCGAGTAAGTAATGTAAGGGTAAGAGAGATGTGTGGAAATAAAAAGAGTGTGGTTGAGAGAGCAGAAGAGGGTGTTTTGAAATGGTTTGGTCAAATGGAGGGAATGAGTGAGGAAAGATTGACCAAGAGGATATATGTGTCACAGGTGGAGGGAACGAGGAGAAGTGGGAGACCAAATTGGAGGTGGAAAGATGGAGTGAAAAAGATTTTGAGTGATCGGGGCCTGAACGCGCAGGAGGGTGAAAGGCGTGCAAGAAATAGAGTGAATTGAAACGATATGGTATACCGGGGTCGACGTGCTGTCAATGGATTGAACCGGGGCATGTGAAGCGTCTGGGGTAAACCATGGAAAGTTGTGTGTGGCCTAGATGTGGAAAGGGAGCTGTGGTTTCGGTGCATTATTACATGACAGCTAGAGACTGAGTGTGAACGAATGGGGCCTTTGTTGTCTTTCCCTACCGCTACCTCGCACACATGAGGGGGGAGGGGTTGTTATTCCATGTGTGGCGAGGTGGCGATGGGAATAAATAAAGGCAGACAGTATGAATTATGTTCATGTGTATATATGTATATGTCTGTGTGTGTATACATATGGGTATCTTGAGATGTATAGGTATGTACATTTGAGTGTGTGGACGTGTATGTATATACATGCGTATGTGGGTGGTTTGGGCCATTCTTTCGTCTCTTTCCTTGCGCTACCTCGCTAACGCGGGAGACAGCGACAAAGCAAAATAAATAAATATATAATATATAAATGTGAATAAGAGCAAGGTTATTAGGTACAGTAGGGTTGAGGGTCAAGTCAATTGGGAGGTGAGTTTGAATGGAGAAAAACTGGAGGAAGTGAAGTGTTTTAGATATCTGGGAGTGGATCTGTCAGCGGATGGAACCATGGAAGCGGAAGTGGATCATAGGGTGGGGGAGGGGGCGAAAATTTTGGGAGCCTTGAAAAATGTGTGGAAGTCGAGAACATTATCTCGGAAAGCAAAAATGGGTATGTTTGAAGGAATAGTGGTTCCAACAATGTTGTATGGTTGCGAGGCGTGGGCTATGGATAGAGTTGTGCGCAGGAGGATGGATGTGCTGGAAATGAGATGTTTGAGGACAATGTGTGGTGTGAGGTGGTTTGATCGAGTAAGTAACGTAAGGGTAAGAGAGATGTGTGGAAATAAAAAGAGCGTGGTTGAGAGAGCAGAAGAGGGTGTTTTGAAATGGTTTGGGCACATGGAGAGAATGAGTGAGGAAAGATTGACCAAGAGGATATATGTGTCGGAGGTGGAGGGAACGAGGAGAAGAGGGAGACCAAATTGGAGGTGGAAAGATGGAGTGAAAAAGATTTTGTGTGATCGGGGCCTGAACATGCAGGAGGGTGAAAGGAGGGCAAGGAATAGAGTGAATTGGAGCGATGTGGTATACAGGGGTTGACGTGCTGTCAGTGGATTGAATCAAGGCATGTGAAGCGTCTGGGGTAAACCATGGAAAGCTGTGTAGGTATGTATATTTGCGTGTGTGGACGTGTGTATGTACATGTGTATGGGGGGGGGGGGGCCATTTCTTTCGTCTGTTTCCTTGCGCTACCTCGCAAACGCGGGAGACAGCGACAAAGTATAAAAAAAAAAAAAAAAAAATATATATATATATATATATATATATATATATATATATATATATATATATATATATATATATATATATATATATATATATATATATATATATATATATTCATAATCCATGGGGATAGGGGAGAAAGAATACGTCGCATTCATCCCTCACGTGTCGTAGAAGGCAACTAAAGGGGACGGGAGCGGTAGGCTGGAAACTCTCCCCTCCTTGTATTTTAGCTTTCTAAAAAGGGAAACAGAAAAGGAGTCACGCGGGGAGTGCTCATCGTCTTCGAAGTCTCAGATTGGGGTGTCTAAATAGTTGTGGATGTAACGAAGGTAAGAAAAAACGAGAGATAGGTAGTATGTTTGAGGAAAGGAACTTGGATGATCTGGCTTTGAGTGAAACGAAGCTAAAGGGTATAGGGGAAGAGTCGTTTGGGAATGTCTTGGAAGAAAAGTCAGGGGTTGGTGTGAAGACAAGAGCAAGAGAAGGAGTAGCACTACTCCTGAAACTGGAGTAGTGGGAGTATGTGAAAGAGTGTAAGAAAGTAAACTCTAGATTGATATGGGTAAAACTGAAAGTGGATGGAGAGAGACTGGTGATTATTGTTGCATAAGCACCTGGGCATGAGAAGAAAGATCATGAGAGGCAAGTGTTTTGGGAGCAGCTGAATGAGTGTGTTAGTAGTTTTGTTGCACAAGACCGGGTTATAGTGAGAGGTTATTTGGATTCAAAGGTGAGTAATGTAGCAGTTGAGAGAATAATTTGTGTACATGCGGTGTTCAGTATTTCAAATGGAAATGGTGAAGAGCTTGTAGATCTATATGCTGAAACAGGACTTATGATTTGGAATACCTGGTTGGATTCCGTGTTAATTGATAGGCGCGTGAAAGAGAGCCTTTTCGATGTTAAAGTTCTGAGAGGTGAAACTGGAGGGAAATCCGATCATTGTCTTGTGGAGGCGAAGGTGAAGATTTGTAGACGTTTTCAGAAGAGAAGAGAGAATGTTGGGGTGAAGAGAGTGGTGAGAGTAAGTGAGCTTTGGAAGGAGACTTGAGTGGGGAAGTATCAGGAGAGACTGAGTACAGAATGGAAAAAGTTGAGAACAAAGGATGTAAGGGGAGTGGGGTAGAATGGAATGTATTTACGGAAGTAGTGATGGCCAGCACAAAAGAATCTTGTGGTATGAGAAGCGTGGCATATGGGCAGATTAGAAAGGGTAGTGAGTGTTGGGATGAAGAAGTAAGTTTATGAGTGAATGAGAAGAGAGAGGCATTTGGACGATTTCTGCAAGGAAATTATGCACATGACTGGGATATGTGTAAAAGAAGGAGGCAGGAGGTCAAGAGAAAGGTGCAAAAAGTGAAAAAGAGGGCAAATGAGTGTTGGGGTGAGACAGTATCATTAGATTTTAGGGGGAATAGTATATGGTGTGGGTGGCAAGTTGTTAGAAGCAGTGAAAAGTTTTTATCGAGGATGTAAGGCATATGTACGTGTAGGAAGAGAGGAAAGTGATTGGTTCTCAGTGAATGTAGGTTTGCGGCAGGGGTGTGTGATGTCTCCATGGTTGTTTTTGTTTATGGATGGGGTTGTTAGGGAGGTGAATGCAAGAGTTTTGGAAAGAGGGGCAAGAATGAGGTCTGTTGTTGATGAGAGAGCTTGGGAAGTGAGTCAGTTGTTGTTCGCTGATGATACAGCGCTGGTGGCTGATTCATGTGAGAAACTGCAGAAGCTGGTGACTGAGTTTGGTAAAGTGTGTGAAAGAAGAAAGTTAAGAGGAAATGTGAATAAGAGGAAGGTTATTAGGTGCAGTAGGGTTGAGGGTCAAGTCAATTGGGAGGTAAGTTTGAATGGAGAAAAACTGGAGGAAGTAAAGTGTTTTAGATATCTGGGAGTGGATCTGGCAGCGGATGGAACCATGGAAGCGGAAGTGAATCATAGGGTGGGGGAGGGGGCAAAAATCCGAGGAGCCTTGAAGAATGTGTGAAACTCGAGAACATTATCTCGGAAAGCAAAAATGGGTATGTTTGAAGGAATAGTGGTTCCGACAATGTTGTATGGTTGCGAGGCGTGGGCTATGGATAGAGTTGTGCGCAGGAGGGTGGATGTGCTGCAAATGAGATGTTTGAGGACAATGTGTGCTGTGAGGTGGTTTGATCGAGTAAGTAATGTAAGGGTAAGAGAGATGTGTGGAAATAAAAAGAGCGTGGTTGAGAGAGCAGAAGAGGGTGTTTTGAAATGGTTTGGTCACATGGAGAGAATGAGTGAGGAAAGATTGACCAAGAGGATATATGTGTCAGAGGTGGAGGGAATGAGGAGAAGTGGGAGACCAAATTGGAGGTGGAAAGATGGAGTGAAAAAGATTTTGAGTGATCGGGGACTGAACATGCAAGAGGGTGAAAGGTGGGCAAGGAATAGAGTGAATTGGATCGATGTGGTGTACCGGGGTTGACGTGCTGTCAGTGGATTGAATCAGGGTATGTGAAGCGTCTGGGGTAAACCATAGAAAGCTGTGTGGGGCCTGGATGTGGAGGGGGAGCTTTGGTTTCGGGCATTATTGCATGACAGCTGGAGACTGAGTGTGAACGAATGAGGCCTTTGTTGTCTTTTCCTAGCGCTACCCCGCACACATGAGGGGGGAGGGGGTTGTTATTCCATGTGTGGCGAGGTGGCGATGGGAATGAATAAAGGCAGACAGTGTAAATTGTGTGCATGGGTATATATGTATGTGTCTGTGTGTGTATATATATGCGTACATTGAGATGTATAGGTATGTATATTTGCGTGTGTGGACGTGTGTGTATATACATGTGTATGGGGGTGGGTTGGGCCATTTCCTTCGTCAGTTTCCTTGCGCTACCTCGCAAACGCGGGAGACAGCGACAAAGCAAAATAATAAAAATAATAAAAAAAGATGTTTTAGAAGGAGGTAAATAAAGTACGTAAGGCAAGAGAACAAATGGGAACATCAGTGAAGGGAGCTAATGGGGAGGTGATAACAAGAAGTGGAGATGTGAGAAGGAGATGGAGTGAGTATTTTGAATGTGTGTTGAATGTGTTAGATTATAGAGCAGCAGATGTAGGGTATTTTGGTCGAGGGGTGTGCAAAGTGAGAGGATTAGGGAGAATGATTTGATAAACAGAGAAGAGGTAGTAAAAGCTTTGAGGAAGATGAAAGCCAGCAAGGCAGCGGGTTAGGATGGTATTACAGTGGAATTTATTAAAAAAAGGTTTGACTTGTTGTTGACTTGTTGGTAAGGTTATTTAACGTATGCATCACTAATGTTGAGGTGCCTGAGGACTGGCGGAATGCTTGCATAGTGCCATTGTACAAAGGCAAAGGGTATAAGGATGAGTGCTCAAATTACAGAGGTATAGATTTGTTGAGTATTCCTGGGAAATTGTATGGGAGGGTATTGATTGAGAGGGTGAAGGCATGTACAGAGCATACTGGGGAAGAGCAGTGTGATTTCAGAAGTGGTAGAGGATGTGTGTGCCAGGTGCTTCCTTTGAAGAATGTATATGAGAAATACTTAGAAAAGCAAATGGATTTCTATGTAGCATTTACGGATCTGGAGACCATGTTATAGAATTGATAGAAATGCTCTGTGGAAGGTATCAAGAATAGATGGTGTTGGAGGAAAGTTGTTAGAAGCAGTGATAAGCTTTTATCGAGGATGTAAGGCATGTGTACGAGTAGGAACTGAGGGAAGTGATAGGTTCTCAGTGAATGTCGGTTTGCCTTAGGGGTGCGTGATGTCTCCATGGTTGTTTAATTTGTTTATGGATGAGGTTGTTAGGAAGGTGAATGGAAGAGTTTTGAAGACAGGGGTAAGTATGCAGTCTGTCATGGATGGGAGAGCTTGGGAAGTGAGTCAGTTGTTGTTCGCTGATGATTCTGCGCTGGTGGCTGATCCGGGTGAGAAACTGCAGAAGCTGGTGACTGAGTTTGGTAAAGTGTGTGAAAGAAGAAAGCTGAGAGTAAATGTGAATAATAGCAAGGTTGTTAGGTACAGTAGGGTTGAGTGATAAGTGAATTGGGAGGTACGTCTCCATGGAGAAAAACTGGAGGAAGTGAAGTGTCTCAGATATGTGGGAGTGGATTTGGCAGCGGATGGAACCATGGAAGCGGAAGTGAGTCATAGGGTGGGGGAGGGGGCGAAAGTTCTGGGAGCGTTTGAAATTGTGTGGAAAGTAAAAATGGGGTGTTTGAAGGAATAGTGGTTCCGATAATGTTATATGGTTGCGAGGTGTCGGCTATACATAGAGCTGTGCAGAGGAGGGTGGATGTGTTGGAAATGAGATGTTTGAGGACAATATGTAGTGTGAGGTGGTTTGATCGAGAAAGTAATGAAGGGGTAAGAGAGATGTGTGGTAATAAAAAGAGTGTGTTGGAGAGAGCAGAAGAGGTTGTTTTGATATGGTTTCGTCGTATGAAGAGAATGAGTGAGGAAAGATTGACAAAGACGATATATGTGTCGGAGGTGGAAGGAACGAGGAGAAATGGGAGACCAAATTGGAGGTGGAAAGATGGAATGAAAAAGATTTTGAGTGATCGGGGTCTGAACATGCAGGAGGGTGAAAGGCGTGCAAGGAATAGAGTGAATTGGAACGATATGGTATACCGGGGTCGACGTGCCGCAATTGGATTGAACCAGGGCGTGTGAAGCGTCTGGGGTAAACCAGGGAAAGTTGTGTGGGGCCTGGATGTGGAAAGGGAGCTGTGGTTTAGGTGCATTACATTTACAGCTAGAGACTGAATGTGAATGAATGTGGCCTTTTTTATCTTTTCCTAGTGCTACTTCGCGTACATGCGGGGGGGAGGGGGTTGTCATTTCATGTTTGGCGGGGTGGCGACAGGAATGATTAAGGGCAGACAGTATGAATTACGTTTGCGTTAGAGTGCATCAGCACGCAGGCTATATTGACCAGTTCTTCCATATTCATAGATGCGTCTAATGTCTTCCTGTCGTCTACTCCAACTGTAATACAATGACAAATGCAAGACTGAATAAAAGAATGGTAGGTTTGTGATCATGAGGTATATGGTCATCACTGTGGTTCTTATCTTCAAACTAAATGTCTCTGTTAATGCGTACTCAAGTCCCTTAAAGACATGAGCCGACTACACTTCTTGCCAGGCGATCTGTACAGACACACTGTGGTAAATATCTTCACTGGACACAAACTACCGTGGTAAATATCTTCACTGGATATAAACTACTATTGGAAATATATTCACTGGATACAAACCACTGTAGTAAATATCTTCACTGGATACAAACCACTATAGTAAATATCTTCAATGGATACAAAACACTAGTGAATATCTTCATTGGACATAAAGTGTTCAGTGCTCAGTGTCAGCAAGTGGCGCTCACTGACACAGAAACTTAGTATTACCTCTTACTCATTGGGGGCACCAGGGGACTGCCTTTTGACCCAACCATAGCGATCATGGAGGGAAGGAAGACCTCTCTAGATCCATAGAAATCACAGCGTCCTGCCGGAGGAAAGAAAAGAAAATATAGATTATCTTTCTCTTTAGAATTACCCTGTAGGTGCATGATGCTACATGCATAATGTTCGGAGTGTCAGTTGCAAGGTAGGAAATATGCTCTCAGATGCTCTGAATTCATATAATGATTTGCTTTAAATGTATATTTCTAGGAGCATGAAAATGCAGAGTGGTCGACAGCATATATCTTGCTATGAATCTTATTAGGGGCAGTGTTTAATACGCCTTCATAATGCAGAACAGACCTCATGATATCTTTAAAATGCTGCTGATAAGAATTAAAAAGGAAAACAAAGAAATTAGAAAACTGCAAAGGATTTGGTACTTTCGAAGCTTTTTATGACAGTGGAAGAGATCCAAAATTTATAGATGAGTGTAAAACATGTGTAAACATGTGATTCAATCACATTTTTACCAGATGGCGTCCTAGCTTCGTTTCTTCGACGTATATCAACTGACTGTTATATTTCTCTCATGTGTCTCCCCTGATGATGTGATTATTACACGAAAGTGCACTTGGGAACTTTTCGTGTTTCATTTTCCCCGTGGACTCATAGTAATATCTTGATCACGACCAAAATTGTGATCATTTCCAATATATATATATATATATATATATATATATATATATATATATATATATATATATATATATATATATATATATTATATATATTATTATTTTTTTATTATACTTTGTCGCTGTCTCCAGCGTCTGCGAGGTAGCGCAAGGAAACAGACGAAAGAAATGGCCCCACCCCCCCCCCCCCATACACATGTATATACACACGTCCACACACGCAAATATACATACCTACACAGCTTTCCATGGTTTACCCCAGACGCTTCACATGCCCTGATTCAATCCACTGACAGCACGTCAACCCCTGTACACCACATCGATCCAATTCACTCTATTCCTTGCCCTCCTTTCACCCTCCTGCATGTTCAGGCCCCGATCACACAAAATCTTTTTCACTCCATCTTTCCACCTCCAATTTGGTCTCCCTCTTCTCCTCGTTCCCTCCACCTCCGACACATATATCCTCTTGGTCAATCTTTCCTCACTCATTCTCTCCATGTGCCCAAACCACTTCAAAACACCCTCTTCTGCTCTCTCAACCACGCTCTTTTTATTTCCACACATCTCTCTTACCCTTACGTTACTCACTCGATCAAACCACCTCACACCACACATTGTCCTCAAACATCTCATTTCCAGCACATCCATCCTCCTGCGCAAAACTCTATCCATAGCCTACGCCTCGCAACCATACAACATTGTTGGAACCACTATTCCTTCAAACATACCCATTTTTGCTTTCCGAGATAATGTTCTCGACTTCCACACATTTTTCAAGGCCCCCAGAATTTTCGCCCCCTCCCCCACCCTATGATCCACTTCCGCTTCCATGGTTCCATCCGCTGCCAGATCCACTCCCAGATATCTAAAACACTTCACTTCCTCCAGTTTTTCTCCATTCAAACTCACCTCCCAATTGACTTGACCCTCAACCCTACTGTACCTAATAACCTTGCTCTTATTCACATTTACTCTCAACTTTCTTCTTCCACACACTTTACCAAACTCAGTCACCAGCTTCTGCAGTTTCTCACATGAATCAGCCACCAGCGCTGTATCATCAGCGAACAACAACTGACTCACTTCCCAAGCTCTCTCATCCCCAACAGACTTCATACTTGCCCCTCTTTCCAAAACTCTTGCCTTTACCTCCCTAACAACCCCATCCATAAACAAATTAAACAACCATGGAGACATCACACACCCCTGCCGCAAACCTACATCTATATATATATATATATATATATATATATATATATATATATCGAGGATGTAAGGCATGTGTACGTGTAGGAAGAGAGGAAAGTGATTGGTTCTCAGTGAATGTAGGTTTGCCTGTCAATTAACAAGTAATCCAATAACGCTCTCTGTGAATAAGAGCAAGGTTATTAGGTACAGTAGGGTTGAGGGTCAAGTCAATTGGGAGGTGAGTTTGAATGGAGAAAAACTGGAGGAAGTGAAGTGTTTTAGATATCTGGGAGTCGATCTGGCAGCGGAGGGAACCATGGAAGCGGAAGTGGATCATAGGGTGGGGGAGGGGGCGAAAATTCTGGGAGCCTTGAAGAATGTGTGGAAGTCGAGAACATTATCTCGGAAAGCAAAAATGGGTATGTTTGAAGGAATAGTGGTTCCAACAATTTTGTATGGTTGCGAGGCGTAGGCTATGGATAGAGTGGTGCGCAGGAGGATGGATGTGCTGGAAATGAGATGTTTGAGGACAATGTGTGGTGTGAGATGGTTTGATCGAGTAAGTAACGTAAGGGTAAGAGAGATGTGTGGAAATAAAAAAAGCGTGGTTGAGAGAGCAGAAGAGGGTGTTTTGAAATGGTTTGGGCACATAGAGAGAATGAGTGAGGAAAGATTGACCAAGAGGATATATGTGTCGGAGGTGGAGGGAACGAGGAGAAGAGGGAGACCAAATTGGAGGTGGAAAGATGGAGTGAAGAAGATTTTGTGTGATCGGGGCCTGAACATGCAGGAGGGTGAAAGGAGGGCAAGGAATAGAGTGAACTGGAGCGATGTGGTATACCGGGGTTGACGTGCTGTCGGTGGATTGAATCAGGGCATGTGAAGCGTCTGGGGTAAACCATGGAAAGCTGTGTAGGTATGTATATTTGAGTGTGTGGACGTATGTATATACATGTGCATGGGGGTGGGTTGGGCCATTTCTTTCGTCTGTTTCCTTGCGCTACCTCGCAAACGCGGGAGACAGAAAAAAAAAAAAAAAAAATTATATATATATATATATATATATATATATATATATATATATATATATATATATATATATTATCCCTGGGGATAAGGGAGAAAGAATACTTCCCAAGCATTCCTCACGTGTCGTAGAAGGTGACTAAAGGAGACGGGAGCGGGGAGACAGAAAGCCTCCCCTCCTTGTATTTTAACTTTCTAAATGGTGAAACAGATGATGGAGTCACGCGGGGAGTGCTCATCCTCCTCGAACGCTCAGATTTGGGTATCTAAATGTTTGTGAATGTAATCAAGATAAAAAAAAAAAGGAGATATAGGTAGTATGTTTGAGGAAAGGAGCCTGGATGTTTTGGCTCTGAGTGAAACGAAGCTCAAGAGTAAAGGGGAAGAGTGGTTTGGGAATGTCTTGGCAGTAAAGTCAGGTGTTAGTGAGAGGACAAAAACCAAGGGAAGGAATAGCACTACTCCTGAAACAGGAATTGTGGGATTATGTGATAGAGTGTAAGAAAGCAAATTCTAGACTGATATGGGTAAAACTGAAAGTTGATGGAGAGAGATGGGTGATTATTGGTGCATATGCACCTGGGCATGAGAAGAAAGATCATGAGAGGCAAGTATTTTGGGAGCAGCTGAATGAGTGTGTTAGTGGTTTTGATGCACAAGACCGGATTGTAGTGATGGGTGATTTGAATGCAAAGGTGAGTAATGTGGTAGTTGAGGGAATAATTGGTATACATGGGGTGTTCAGTGTTGTAAATGGAAATGGTGAAGAGCTTGTAGATTTATGTGCTGAAAAAGGGCTGGTGATTGGGAATACCTTGTTTAAAAAGCGAAATATACATATGTATACGTATGTAAGTAGGAGAGATGGCCAGAGAGCGTTATTGGATTACGTGTTAATTGATAGGCGCGCGAAAGAGAGACTTTTGGATGTTAATGTGCTGAGAGGTGCAACTAGAGGGATGTCTGATCATTATCTTGTGGAGGCGAAGGTGAAAATTTGTAGGGGTTTTCAGAAAAGAAGAGAGCATGTTGAGGTGAAGAGAGTGGTGAGAGTAAGTGAGCTTGGGAATGAGACTTGTGTATGGAAGTACCAGGAGAGACCTGAGTACAGAATGGAAAAAAGGTGAGAACAAAGAACGTAAGGGGAGTGGGTGAGGAATGGGATGTATTTAGGGAAGCAGTGATAGCTTGCGCAAAAGATGCTTGTAGCATGAGAAGCATGGGAGGTGGGCAGATTAGAAAGGGTAGTGAGTGGTGGGATGAAGAAGTAAGATTATTAGTGAAAGAGAAGAGAGAGGCATTTGGACGATTTTTGCATGGAAAAAATGCAAATGAGTGTGATATGTGTAAAAGAAAGAGGCAGGAGGTCAAGAGAAATGTGCAAGAGGTGAAAAAGAGGGCAAATGAGAGTTGGGGTGAGAGAGTATCATTAAATTTTAGTGAGAATAAAAAGATGTTTTGGAAGGAGGTAAATAAAGTGCGTAAAACAAGGGAGCAAATGGGAACTTCAGTCAATGGGGCTAATAGGGAGATGATAACAAGTAGTGGTGATGTGAGGAGATGAAATGAGTATTTTGAAGGTTTGTTGAATGTGTTGATGATAGAGTGGCAGCTATAGGGTGTTTTGGTCGAGGTGGCGTGCAAAGTGAGAGGGCTAGGGAAAATGATTTGGTAAATAGAGAAGAGGTAGTAAAAGCTTAGCGGAAGATGAAAGCCGGCAAGGCAGCAGGGTTGGATGGTATTGCAATGGAATTTATTAAAAAAGGGATGACTGTATTGTTGACTGGTTGGTAAGGTTATTTAATGTATGTATGATTCGTGGTAAGGTGCCTGAGGATTGGCGGATGCTTGCACAGTGCCATTGTACAGAGGCAAAGGGGATAAGAGTGAGCGCTCAAATTGCAGAGGTGTAAGTTTGCTGAGTATTCCTGGTAAATTATATGGGAGGGTATTGATTGAGAGGGTGAAGGCATGTACAGAGCATCAGACTGGGGAAGAGCAGTGTGGTTTCAGAGGTGGTAGAGAATGTGTGGATCAGGTGTTTGCTTTGAAGAATGTATGTGAGAAATACTTAGAAAGGCAAATGGATTTGTATGTAGCATTTATGGATCTAGAGAAGGCATATGATAGAGTTGATAGAGATGCTCTGTGGAAGGTACTAAGTATATATGGTGCTGGAGGCAAGTTGTTAGAAGCAGTGAAAAGTTTTTATCGAGGATGTAAGGCATTTGTACGTGTAGGAAGAGAGGAAAGTGATTGGTTCTCAGTGAATGTAGGTTTACGGCAGGGGTGTGTGATGTCTCCATGGTTGTTTAATTTGTTTATGGATGGGGTTGTTAGGGAGGTGAATGCAAGAGTTTTGGAAAGAGAGGCAAGTATGCAGTGTGTTGTGGATGAGAGACCTTGGGAAGTGAGTCAGTTGTTGTTCGCTGATGATACAGCGCTGATGGCTGATTCATGTGAGAATCTGCATAAGCTGGTAACTGAGTTTGGTAAAGTGTGTGAAAGAAGAAAGTTAAGGGTAAATGTAAATAAGAGCAAGGTTATTAGGTACAGTAGGGTTGAGGTTCAAGTGAATTGGGAGTTAAATTTGAATGGAGAAAAACTGGAGGAATTAGAGTGTTTTAGATATCTGGGAGTGGATCTGGCAGCGGCTGGTATCATGGAAGCGGAAGTGAATCATAGGGTGGGGGAGGGGGCGAAAATTCTGGGAGACTTGAAGAATGTTTGGAAGACGAGAACATTTTCTCGGAAAGCAAAAATGGGTATGTTTGAAGGAATAGTGGTTCCAAGAATGTTGTATGGCTGCGAGGCGTGTGCTATGGATAGAGTTGTGCGCAGGAGGGTGGATGTGCTGGAAATGATATGTTTGAGGACAATATGTGGTGTGAGGTGGTCTGATCGAGTAAGTAATGTAAGGGTAAGAGAGATGTGTGGAAATAAAAAGAGTGTGGTTGAGAGAGCAGAAGAGGGTGTTTTGAAATGGTTTGGTCACATGGAGAGAATGAGTAAGGAAAGATTGACCAAGAGGATATATGTGTCAGGGTTGGAGGGAACGAGGAGAAGTGGGAGACCAAATTGGAGGTGGAAAGATGGAGTGAAAAAAAATTTTGAGTGATCGGGGCCTGAACATGCAGGAGGGTGAAAGGAGGGCAAGGAATAGAGTGAATTGGAACGATGTGGTATACCGGGGTCGACGTGCTGTCAATGGATTGAATCAGGGCATGTGAGTCGTCTGGGGTAAACCATGGAAAGTTCTGTGGGGCCGGGATGTGGAAAGGGAGCTGTGGTTTCGGTGCATTATTACATAACAGCTACAGAATGAGTGTGAACGAATGGGGCCTTTGTTGTCTTTCCTAGCACTACTTCGCACACATGAGGGGGGAGGGGGCTTTATTTCGTTGTGGCGAGGTGGTTATGGGAATGAATAAAGGCAGACAGTATGAATTATGTACATGTGTATTATGTACATGTCTGTGTGTGTGTGTATATATATGTATACGTTGAGATGTATTGGTATGTATATTTGCGTGAGTGGACGTATATGTATATACATGTGTATGTGGGTGGGTTGGGCCATTCCTTCGTATGTGTATGTGTGTGTGTGTGTGTGCTCAGTTCACTTACCAACCCCTAGGGCAAGAGAAACAGCTAGTTTCAATGTGGACCGACTACCGTATTCAAACTTATGCGCTCATTCTGGGTGGCCCGTGAACCTTCCAATGATATACAAATTCATTCCAGAATATCAATATTGTACGTTAACAGCCGCAGCCGGTAAACAAGTCACAAAATCCAGGCACGGTCGATCAACTTTATGAATATCAGTGTTACATTGGCACACTCCCAGTACTGCAGAAGTTTCTCCATAGAAGATTACTGAGTTCATCATTCTTCTTCATCATTTCTTTCATTTTCATCCGACGAAACTAATCTGAGTCTGCCTTTTCATTTATTTTCATTCAATTTAGTATTGAATGTTCATCTTCAAGCTTGTATGTCAATATGATGCAGAAATTTGCCCTACCGTAGGAGTAGGAGTGGATGTAGGACATAAAGTGTGTCTTTTTCAGTCGTCAGTACAAATGAATAATTAATTTCCGTAATCAATGTATCAGTTGACTGGATGATGAGTCTGGCATCTAGCAGAACTGTGAAACCTGACGGTGTATTTAGCCAGTTTCAGCACAGTACATAATACGAGACTGATCAAATTTATATATTTTATTGTATCACTGAGTTAGAGTTTGAGTTTCTTTAGGCGTTACTTTCTCAGCGAACATGCACTCCTTCGTTTTATTATTCTACCATTATGGCCTCGTTCCAGAGAAATGAATACCGTCTGCTACGCACTGGCGCATATTAGCTCCATCCGCGTTATTGTCAATGACGACAACCAAATTGGCCTCTCAAGAGCAATGCGAGGATAACTAGGATTTGCAAGTCTAAAATTTGGGTGGGTTTTCTTTTTAATCAAGATCACAGTTACTGATGAAAATTATCTCAGCTGTAATCTCTCTGTGGTTGTATGTACCAAAATTTTCTGAGGTTCAACTTTTTTTTAACGAAAGCCTTATTTTTAGTTAGAGTTGAGTCTAACATGTTCAGCTCCGGTGTATGTTTCCCAACGAATTGTTTTAGGACACTATCAAGCAAATCTATGTACAATGTATGCCTGACGTAGTTTGAGAGAGATTCTCCCACTTATATCGGTGCGTTAAAAATCTCCAGCTGAGTTAGTTGTGTCTGATATAGATTTATGCGAAATGTTTGTAAAGTCTTTCATCTACCTGTTTGATTTCTCTAACACATCGGTATAAACGTCTTCAGGAAGACCGACAGCATAATGGGAAACACACAAGCTTATGTGATGCTTTCTTGAGGACGTTTCCCCACGTGCAATGAGCTGTTTCGTGACCTGCCAGATCTGCTCACTAGCTCCGCTGTTCCTTGGACTATGACAGGAACTCGTATTCATTGATCACGGAATCTTCCCTGGTCATGTGAGCCGCCTCAACAGCCTTTCTTGACGTTGTTTTCATTCCTTTATGAATCATTTGAGTTTCGTCCCATTTTGGCAAATGCTATTTACGTGTGATCACGATATGCGTGTTACATGGGAAGTTATACTCTCGTGTTGCCCTGTCTCTTAACCTTGTATGTATGTAGCTTTACTCCAATATACGTGTGCACACACACCCTCAACCTAACCTAAATCAAGTAACCATTCATTAACCAGTCCCGATGGGAGATAAACACCTTGACTATCAAGCCAAGGACTCAGACCCATGTGAAGCCTATCCAGGGTTGGCCTGTGCTGACTCATGGTCATAAACTCTACAGTACAGAGGCTATTCCAAGTCCATCTAGGCTATACAAAGGTTACGTTTTACTACTTAAAAAAAAGTTACAGATAGAGAGATTGTTTGTAAACCTGTCAGGTACATTACCTTTGTGAGAGAAGTACTGGCCTTGTAGTACCCTGCCGTAAAGGGTCTCCAGCATGAGAGTGTGGTCACCTTGCTCCACCAGGGTCTCCAGACTGGAGTATAGATCAAAGGGCTTCACAAACCTGATGCGCCCCTCCTTCTCAGAGTCACCAATATCTCGGAATATACCAGACTTCGCAGCCTTGAAATGATCAAGCGTAAGTAAGATGAAGGAAAAATAATATACATGATTCTCAACATTTTGCAGTTCAGGTAAAGATTTCACACACACGAGGAAAACTCTGTCTCTCACCTACTGGGAAACGATATCATGAATCATACATGAATTTTATTA
Source organism: Panulirus ornatus (assembly GCF_036320965.1). Classification (NCBI taxonomy): domain Eukaryota; kingdom Metazoa; phylum Arthropoda; class Malacostraca; order Decapoda; family Palinuridae; genus Panulirus; species Panulirus ornatus. Next base: position 44,967,124 of record NC_092239.1, on the reverse strand, counting down.
TTACGTGATATCTGAACAACTGGTTAAAAATGAGGAGGATTTCCTTTTACCAAAATGCTTCCTGAAATAAATGAGACAAATAAGAATATAGTTTTGTAAGACACGATATTTAAGTCCTACAAATCTCAGAAAACATAAGTCGAGAGCATAATCTCGGAAACCAAAAATGGGTATGTTTCAACGAATAGTGGTTCCAACAATGTGTGCCGGAAATGAAAGGTTTGAGAACAATATGTGGTGTGAGGTGCTTTGATCGAGTAAGTAATGAAAGGGTAAGAGAGACGTGTGGTAATTAAAAGAGTATGGCTGAGAGAGCAGAAGAGGGTGTTTTGAAATGGTTTAGTCATATGGAGAGAATGAGTTAGGAAATAATCTTACTTCTTTATTCCACCACTCACTACCTTTTCTAATCTGCCCACCTCCCACGCTTCTCATGCCACAAGCATCTTTTGCGCAAGCCATCACTGCTTCTCTAGATACATCCCATTCCTCCCCCACTCCTCTTAAGTTCTTTGCCCTCACATTTTTCCATTCTGCACTCAGTCTCTCCTGGTACTTCCTCACATAAGTTTCTTTTCCAAGCTCACTTACTCTCACCACTCACTTCATCCCAACATTCTCTCTTCTTTTCTGAAAACCCCCACAAATCTTCACCTTTGCCTCCACAGGCTAATGATCATACATCCCTCCAGTTACACCTTTCAGCACATTAACATCCAAAAGTCTCTCCTTCGCGCGCCTATCAATTAACACGTAATCCAATAACGCTCTGGCCATCTCTCCTACTTACATAAGCATACTTATGTAATCTCTTTTTAAACCATGTATCCACAGTCAACAGTCCTTTTTCAGCAAACAAATCTACAAGCTTTTCACCATTTCCATTTACAACACCGAACACCTCATATGCACCAATTATTCCCTCAACTGCCACATTACTCACCTTTGCATTCAAATCACTTATCACTATAACCCGGTCTAGTGCATCAAAACTACTAACACACTCACTCAGCTGTTCCCAAAACACTTGCATCTCATGACCATTTTTCTCATGCCCAGGTGCATATGTACCAATAATCACGAATCTCTCTCCATCCACTTTCAGTTTTGCCCATATCAATCTAGAGTTTACTTTCTTACACTCTATCACATACTTCCACCACTCCTATTTCAAGAGTAGTGCTGCTCCTTCCCTTGCTCTTGTCCTCTCACCAACCCATGACTTTACTCTCAGAACATTCCAAAACCACTCTTCCCCTTTACCTTTGAGCTTCGTTTCACTCAGAACCAAAACATCCAGGTTCCTTTCCTCAAACATACTACCTATCTCTCCTTTCTTCTCCTTTGGTTACATCTACACACATTTAGACGCCACAATCTGAGTCTTTGAGGAGGATGAGCACTCCCCGCGTGACTCCTTCTTATGTTTCCCTTTTTAAAAAGTTAAAAAGTTAAAATACAAGGAGGGGAGGGTTTCTAGCACCACGCCCCCGTCCCCTTTAGTCGCCTTATACGACACGTGAGGAATGCGTGGGTAGTATTCTTTCACCCCTATCCCTAGGAATATATATATATATATATATATATATATATATATATATATATATATATATATATATATATATATATATATATATATATATATATATATATATATATATATATATATATATATATATATATATATATTCATTTATTTATTCATTTTGCTTTGTCGCTGTCTCCCGCGCCTGCGAGGTAGCGCAAGGAAACAGACGAAAGAAATGGCCCAACCCACCCCCACACACATGCACACACACAAACACGTCCACACACGCAAACATACACACCCACACAACAAAACGTACAAACATATATACACACACAGACACACACATATAAACACATGCACACAATTCACACTGTCTGCCCCTACTCACCGCCATCGCCACCCTGCCACACATGGAATAACATCCCCCTCCGCCCTAATGTACTCGAGGCAGCGCCAGGAAAAGAAAACAAAAGGCCCCATTCGCTCACACTCAGTCTCCAACTGTCATGCAACAATGCCCGAAAATACAGCTCCCTTTCCACATCCAGGCCCAACACAGCTTTCCATGGTTTACCCCAGACGCTTCAGAGGCCCTGATTCAATCCATTGACAGAACGTCGACACCATTACCACATCGTTCCTATTCACTCTATTCCTTGCACGCTTTTCACCCTGCTGCATGTTCAGGCCCCGATCACTCAAAATCTTTTTCACTCTATCTTTCCACCACCAATCTGGTCTCCCACTTCTCCTCGTTCCCTCTACCTCCGACACATATTTCCTCTTGGTCAATCTTTCCTCACTCATTCTCTCCATGTGCCCAAACCATTTCAAAACACCCTCTTCTGCTCTTCAACCACGCTCTTTTTATTTCCATACATCTCTCTTACCCTTACATTACTTACTCGATCAAAACACCTCACACCACACATTGTCCTCAAACATCTCATTTCTAGCACATCCACCCTCCTGCGCACAACTCTATCCATAGCCCACGCCTCGCAACCATACAACATTGTTGGAACCACTATTCCTTCAAACATACCCATTTTTGCTCTCCGAGATAATTTACTCGACTTCCAAACATTCTTCAAGGCTCCAAGAGTTTTCGCTCCCTCCCCCACCCTATGATTCACTTCCGCTTCCATGGTTTCATCCGCTGCCAGATCCACTCCCAGATGTCAAAAACACTTTACTTCCTCCACTTTTTCTCCATCCAAACTTAACTCCCAATTCACTTGACCCTCAACCCAACTATACCAAAAAACCTTGTTCTTATTGACATTTACTCTTAACTTTCTTCTTTCACACACTTTACCAAACTCAATCACCAGCTTCTGCAGTTTCTCACATGAATCAGCCACCAGCGCTGTATCATCAGCGAACAACAAGTGACTCACTTCCCAAGCTCTCTCATCCACAACAGACTGCATACTTGCCCCTCTTTCCAAAACTCTTGCATTCACCTTCCTAACAACCCCATCCATAAACAAATTAAACAACCATGGACACAACACTCACCTACATTCACTGAGAACCAATCACTTTCCTCTCTTCCTACACGTACACATGCGTTACATCCTCGTTAAAAATTTTTCACTGCTTCTAACAACTTGCCTCCCACACCATATATTCTTAATACCTTCCACAGAGCATCTCTATCAACTCTCTCATATGCCTTCTCCAGATCCATAAATGCTACATACAAATCCATTCGCTTTTCTAAGTATTTCTCAAATACATTCCTTAAAGCAAACACCTGATCCACACATCCTCTACCACTTCTGAAACCACACTGATCTTCCCCAATCTGATGCTCTGTACATGCCTTCACCCTCTCAATCAATACCCTCCCATATAATTTACCAGGAATACTTAACAAAACACTGTAATTTCAGCACTCACTCTTATCCCCTTTGCCTTTGTACAATGGCACTATGCAAGTATTCCGCCAATCCTCATGCACCTCACCATGAATCATACATACATAAATAACCTTACCAACCAGTCAACAATATAGTCACCACTTTTTTCATAAATTCCACTGCATTACCCTCCAAACCTGCTGCCTTGCCGGCTTTCATCTTCCGCAAAGCTTTTACTACCTCTTCTCTGTTTACCAAATCATTTTCCCCAACCCTCTCACTTTGCACACCACCTCGACCAAAACACCCTATATCTGCCACTGTATCATCAAACACATTCAACAAACCTTCAAAATAATCACTCCATCTCCTCCTCACATCACCACTACTTGTTATCACCTCCCAATTATCCCCCTTCACTGAAGTTCCCATTTTTATTCTCCCTAAAATTCAAAGATAATCTCTCACCCCAACTCTCATTTGCCCTCTTTTTAACTTCTTGCACCTTTCTCTTGACCTCCTGCCTCTTTCTTTTATATATATCCCACTCATTTGCATTTTTTCCCTGCAAAAATCGTCCAAATGCCTCTTTCTTATCTTTCACTAATAATCTCACTTCTTCATCCCACCGCTCACTATCCTTTCTAATCAACCCACCTCCCACGCTTCTTGCCGCAAGCATCTTTTGCGCAATCCATCACTGATTCCCTAAATACATCCCATTCCTCCCCCACTCCCTTTACCTCCTTTGTTCTCACCTTTTTCCATTCTGTACTCTCCTGGTCTCTACTGGTACTTCCTCACACAAGCCTCCTTCCCAAGCTCACTTACTCTCACCACTCTCTTCAACCCAACATTCTCTCTTCTTTTCTGAAAACCTCTACAAATCTTCACCTTTGCCTCCACAAGATAATGATTAGACATCCCTCCAGTTGCACCTCTCAGCACATTAACATCGAAAAGTCTCTTTCGCGCGCCTGTCAATTAACATGTAATCCAATAACGCTCTCTGGCCATCTCTCCTACTTATATACGTATACTTATGTATATCTCGCTATCTCAAGCTCTTCACCATTTCCATTTACAACACTGAACACCCCATGTATGCCAATTATTCCCTCAACTACCACATTACTCACCTTTGCATTCAAATCACCCATCACTATAACCCGGTCTTGTGAATCAAAACCACTAACACAATCATTCAGCTGCTCCCAAAACACTTGCCTCTCATGATCTTTCTTCTCATACCAGGTGCATATGCACCAATAATCGCCCATCTCTCTCCATCAAATTTCAGTTTTACCCATATCAATCTAGAATCTACTTTCTTACACTCTATCACATACTCCCATAACTCCTGTTTCAGGAGTAGTGCTACTCCTTCCCTTGCTCCTGTCCTCTCACTAACCCCTGACTTTACTTCCAAGACATTCCCAAACCACTCTTCCCCCTTACACTTGAGCTTCGTTTCACTCGGAGCCAAAACATCCGGCTTCCTTTCCTCAAACATACTACCTATCTCTCCTTTTTTCTCATCTTGATTACATCCACACACATTTAGAGACCCCAATGTGAGCCCTCGAGGAGGATGAGTATTCCCCTCGTGACTCCTTCTTCTGTTTCTCCTTTCAGAAAGTTAAAATACATATAGGGGTGGGTTTCTGGCCCCCCGCTCCCGTCCCCTTTAGTCGCCTTCTACGACACGTGAGGAATGCGTGGGAAGTATTCTTTCTCCTCTATCCCCAAGGACACATATATATATATATATATATATATATATATATATATATATATATATATATATATATATATATATATATATATATATATATATATATATATATATATATATATATATATATATATATATTTTCCCCGTGGACTCATAGGAATATCTTGATCACGCGCAAAATTGTGACCCTTTCCAATATATATATATATATATATATATATATATATTGGAAAGGGTCACAATTTTGCGCGTGATCAAGATATTCCTATGAGTCCACGGGGAAAATGAAACACGAAAAGTTCTCAAGTGCACTTTCGTGTAATAATCACATCATCAGGGGAGACACAAGAGAGAAATATAACAGTCAGTTGATATACATCGAAGAGACGAAGCTAGGACGCCATTTGATAAACATGTGATTGTCCAAAACATGTTTTGGACAATCACATGTTTTGCATCTTTTCTCACTTATTCTCTCCATGTGACCAAACCATTTTGAATCACCCTCTTCTGCTCTCTCAACCAAACTCTTTTTATTCCCACACATCTCTCTAACCCTTTCCTTACTTACTCGATCAAACCACAACACACCACATTATCCTCAAGTATCTCATTTCTAGCACATCCATCCTTCTCCGCACAACTCTATCTATAGCCCACGCCTCGCAACCATACAACATTGTTGGAACTACTATTTCTTCAAGCATACGCATTTTTGCTTTCCAAGATAACGTTCTTGACTTCCTCACATCTTTCAACGCTCCCTAATCTTTCGCCCCCTCCCCCACCCTATGACTCCCTTCTGCTTCCACGGTTCCATCCCCAGCCAACTCCACTCCAAGACATCTAAAACACTTCACTTCCTCCAGTTTTTCTCCATTCAAACTTCCCTCGCAGTTGACTTGTTCCTCAACCCTATTGTACCTAATAACCTTACTCTTATTTACATTTACTCTCAGCTTTCTTCTTTCACACACTTTACCAAACTCAGTCAGCAGCTGAGTTTCCCACCCGAATCAGCCACGAAATCTGTATCATCAGCGAACAACAACTGACTCACTTCCTAAGCTCTCTCATCCACAACGTACTGCATACTTGCTATTCTTTCCAAAACTCTTGCATTCACCTCCTTAACAACCCCATCCATAAATAAATCAAATAACCATGGAGACATCACGCACTCCTGCCACAAACCAACATACACTGAGAACCAATCACTTTCTTGTCTTCTTACACTTACACATCTCTTACATACACAATAAAAACTTTTCACCGGATCTAATAACTTACCTCCCACACCATAGATTCTTAATACTTTCCACAGAAAATGTCTGTCAACTCCATCATATGCCCTCTCCAGATCCATATATGCTACATACAAATTCAGTTGCTTTTCTAATTATTGCTCACATATACTTTAGAAATCAAACACCTGATCCACACATCCTCCACCACTTCTGAAACCACACTGTTTTTACCCAATCTGATGCTCTGTACATGCCTTCACCCTCTCAATCAATACCCTCCCATATAAATTCCCAGGAATACTAAACAAATTTATACCTCTGCAATTTGAGCACTCACTCTTATCCCCTTTGCCTTTGTACATTGGCAGTATGCAAGCATTCCGCCAGTCCTCACGCACCTCAACATGAGTCATACATATATTAGATAACCTTACCAAGCAGTCAACAATACAGTCACCCCTTTTTTTTATAAACTCCATTGCCAGCTTTCATCTTCTGCAAAGCTTTTACTACCTCTTCTCTCTTTACCAAATCATTCTCCCTAACCCTCTCACTCTGTACACCACCTCGACCAAAACACCCTATATCTGCCACTCCATCATCAAACACACTCAACAAACCTTCAAAATACTCACTCCATCCCCTCACATCACCACTACTTGTTATAACCTCCCCATTAGCCCCCTTCATTGATGTTACCATTTGTTCCCTTGTCTTTCGCACTTTATTTACCTACTTGCAAAAAAATCTTTATATTCTCCCTAAAATTCAATGATACTCTCTCACCTCAACACTCATTTGCCCTCTTTTACCTCTCTTGCACCTTTCTCTTGACCTCCTGCCTCTTTCTTGTATACATCTCCCACTCATTTGCATTATTTCCCTGCAAAAATCGTCCAAATGCCTCTCTCTTCTCTTTCACTAATAATCTTATCGTTTCATCCCACCACTCACTACCCTTTCTAAGCTGCCGACCTCCCACGCTTCTCGTGCCACAAGCATCTTTTGTGCAAGATATCACTGCTTCCCTAAATACATCCATCCCCCCCCCCACCCTTATGTCCTTTGTTCTCACCTTTTTCCATTCTGTACTTAGTCTATTCTGCTACTTCCTCACCCAAGTCTCTTTCCTAAGCTCACTTACTCTCACAACTCTCTTCACCCCAACACTCTCTCTTCTTTTCTGAAAACCTTTACAACTCTTCAGCTTCGCTTCCACAAGATAATGATTAGACATCCCTCCAGTTGCACCTCTCAGCACATAAACATCCAAAAGTCTCTCTTTTGCGCGCCGATCAATTAACACGTAATCCAATATCGCTCTATGGCCACCTCTCCTACTTACATACGTATACTTATGTATATCTCTCTTTTTGAACCATGTATTCCAAATCACCAGTCCTTTTTCAGCACATAAATCTACAAGCTCTTCACCATTTCCATTTACAAAACTGAACACCCATGTATACCAATTATTCCCTCCACTGCCACATTACTCACCTTTGCATTCAAACCATCCATCACTATAATCATGTCTCGTGCATCAAAACTACTAACACACTCATTCAGCTACTCCCAAAACACTTGCCTCTCATGGTCTTTCTTATCATGCCCAGGTGCATATCCACCAATAATCACCCATCTCTCTCCGTCCACTTTAAGTTTCACCCATATCAATCTATAGTTTACTTTCTTACGCTCTATCACATACTCCCACCACTCCTGTTTCAGGAGTAGTGCTACTCCTTCCCTTGCTCTTGTCCTTTGACTAACCCATGACTTTACTCCCAAGACATTCCCAAACCACTCTTCCTTTACCCTTGAGCTTAATTCAACTCAGAGCCAAAACATCCAGGTTCCTTTCCTCAAACATACTACCTATCTCTTCTCCTTTCTCATCTTGGTTGCATCCACACACATTCAGACACCCCAATCTGAGCCTTCGAATAGGATGAGCACTCCCCTCGTGACTCCTTCTCCTGTTTCTTCGTTTAGAAAGATAAAATTATCCCTGGGGATAGGGGAGAAAGAATACTTCCCACGCATTCCTTACGTGTCGTAAAAGCCGACTAAAAGTGACGGGAACGGGGAGCTAGAAACCCTCCCCTCTTTTATTTTATCTTGCCCGCCTTTCACCCTCCTGCATGTTCAGGCCCCGATCACTCAAAATCTTTTTCACTCCATCTTTCCACCTCCAATTTGGTCTCCCACTTCTCCTCGTTCCCTCCACCTCCGACACATATATCCTCTTGGTCAATCTTTCCTCACTCATTCTCTCCATGTGCCCAAACCATTTCAAAACACCCTCTTCTGCTCTCTCAACCACGCTCTTTTTATTTCCACACATCTCTCTTACCCTTACATTACTTACTCGATCAAACCACCTCACACCACACATTGTCCTCAAACATCTCATTTCCAGTACATCCACCCTCCTGCGCACACCTCTATCCATAGCCCACGCCTCGCAACCATACAACATTGTTGGAACCACTATTCCTTCAAACATACCCATTTTTGCTTTCCGAGATAATGTTCTCGACTTCCACACATTCTTCAATGCTCCCAGGATTTTCGCCCCCTCCCCCATCCTATGATTTACTTCCGCTTCCATGGCTCCATCCGCTGCCAGATCCACTCCCAGATATCTAAAACACTTTACTTCCTCCAGTTTTTCTCCATTCAAACTTACCTCCCAATTGACTTGACCCTCAACCCTACTGTACCTAATAACCTTGCTCTTATTCACACTTACTCTTAACTTTCTTCTTTCACACACTTTACCAAACTCATCACCAGCTTCTGCAGTTTCTCACATGAATCAGCCACCAGCGCTGTATCATCAGCGAACAACAACTGACTCACTTGCCAAGCTCTCTCATCCACAACAGACTTCATACTTGCCCCTCTTTCCAAAACTCTTGCATTCACCTCCCTAACAACCCCATCCATAAACAGATTAAACAACCATGGAGACATCACACAACCCTGCCGCAAACTTACATTCACTGAGAACCAATCACTTTCCTCTCTTCCTACACGTACACATGCCTTACATCCTCGATAAAAACTTTTCACTGCTTGTAACAACATGCCTGCCACACCATATATTCTTAATACCTTCCACAGAGCATCTCTATCAACTCTAACATATGCTTTCTCAAGATCCATAAATGCTACATACAAATCCATTTGCTTTTCTAAGTATTTCTCACATACATTCTTCAAAGCAAACACCTGATCCACACATCCTCTACCACTTCTGAAACCACACTGCTCTTCCCCAGTCTGATGCTCTGTATATGCCTTCACCCTCTCAATATATATATGTATATATATATATATATATATATATATATATATATATATATATATATATATATATATATATATATATATATATATATATATATATATATATATATATATATATATATATATATATATATATATATATATATATATATATATATATATATATATATATATATATATATTATCTGTGAGGATAGGGCAGAAATTATACGTCACACGCATTCTTCACGTGTCGTAGAAGGCGACTAAAGGGGACGGGGGCGGGGGGCTAGAAACCCTCCCCTCCTTGTAGTTTAACTTTCTAAAAGAGGAAACAGAAGACGGAGTTTCGCTCATATCCTCGAAGGTCAGAGGATATGAGCAAGGTAAAGAGTATCACTACTTCCGAAAGTGGAGTGGTGAGAGTATGTTATAGAGTGTAAGAAAGAAAACTCTAAGCTGATATGGGTAAAACTGAAAGTGGATAGAGAGAGATGGGTGATTATTGATGCATATACACCTGGGTATGAGAAGAAAGATCAGGAGAGGCAAGTGTTTTGAAAGCAGCAGAGTTTTGATGCACGAGACTGGGTTATAGTGATATGTGATTTGAATGCAAAGGTGACTAATGTGGCAGTTAAGGGAATAATTGGTGTACTTGGGGTGTTTAGTGTTGCAAATGTGAATGGTGAAAAGCTTGTTGAGTTGTGTGCTGTAAAAGGAATGGTGATTGGAAAAATCTTATCTAAAAAGAGAGATATGCATAAGTATACTTGTGTAAGTGGAAGAGATGTCCAGAGAGCATTATTGGATTATGCGTGAATTGATAGGCGCACGAAAGAGAGACATTTGGATGTTAATGTGCTGAGAGGTGCAACTGGAGGAATGTTTGAGTATTATATTGCGGACAAGGTGAAGATTTGTAGAGGTTTTCAGAAAAGAAGAGAGAATGTTGGGGTGAAGACAGTGGAGAGAATAGGTGATCTTGGGGAAGGAGATTTGTGTGAGGAAGTACAAGGACAGACTGAGTGAAGAATGGAAAAGGTGAGAGCAAAGGACATAAGGGGAGTGGGGCAGGAATAGGATGTATTTAGGGAAGCAGTGATAGCTTCTGCAAAAGATGTATGTGGTACGAGAAGCTTGGAAGGTGGACAGATTAGAAAGGGTAGTGAGTGATTGGATGAATAAGTAAGATTATTAGTGATAGAGAAGAGAAAGGAATTTTGACGACTTTTGTAGGGAAATATTGGATATGATTAGGAGACGAAAAAAGAAAGAGGCAGGAGGTCAAGAGAAAAGTGCAGGAGTTGAAAAAGAGGGTAAATGAGAGTTGGGTGAGAGAGTATCATTAAATTTTAGGGAGAATGAAAAGATGTTTTGGAAGGAGTTAAATAAAGTACGTAAGACAAGAGAACAAATGGAAACATCGGTTAAGGGAGTTGATGGGAGATGATAACAAGTAGTGGTGATGTGAGAAGGAGATGGAATGAGTATTTTGAGAGTTTGTGGAATGTGTTTGATGATAGAGTGGCAGATATAGGATGTTTTGGTCGAGGTGGTGTGCGAAGTGAGAGGGTTAGGGAGAATGATTTGGTAAACATAGAAAAGGTAGTGAAATCTTTGTGGAAGATGAAAGCTGGCAAGGTAGTGGGTTTGGATAGTATTGCAGTGAAATTCATATAAAAAAGGGGGTGACTGTACTGTTGACTTGTTGGATATTTAATGTATGTATGACTCGTGGTGAGGTACCTGAGAAATGGCGGAATCCATCCATAGGGCCATTGTACAAAGGCAACGTGGATAAAGGCGAGTGCTCAAATTACAGAGGTATAGGTTTGTTGAGTATTACTGGGAAATATAAGGGAGGGTATTGATTGAGAGGGTGAAGGCATGTACAGAGCAACAGATTGGAGAAGAGCAGTGTGGATTCAGAAGTGGTAGAGGTTGTGTGGATCAGGTGTTTGCTTTGAAGAATGTATATGAAAAATACTTAGAATAGCAAATGGATTTGTATGTAGCATTTATGGCACTGGAAAAGGCATATGATGGAGTTGATAGAGACGCTCAGTGGAAGGTACTAAGAATTTAGGGTGTGGGAGGCAAATTGTTAGACGCAGACATCCCTCCATTTGCCCTTCTCAGCACGTTATCATCCAAAAGTCTTTTTTTTCACGCGTCTATCAATTAACATGTGATCCAATAAAGTTCTCTAGCCATATTTTCTACTTACATACGTACACTTATGTATAATCCACCTTTTAAACCAAGTATTCCCAATCACTGGTCCATTTTCAGAATACAAATCTGTGAGCTCTTCACCATTTTCATTTATAACACTAAACACGCCATGTGCACAAATCATATCCTCAACTGCCATATTAATCACCTTTGCATTCAAATTACCCATCACTATAACTTGGTCTCGTGCATCAAAGATGCTTAAACGCTCATTCAGCTGATCCCTAATCACGCCTCTCATGAGCTTTTTTGTCATAAACAGGCGTATAGGCACCAATAATCACCTATCTCTATCCATTCACTTTCAGTTTTACCGATATCAATCTTGAGTTTATTTTCTTACACTCTATCACATACTCCCACTACTCCTGCCTTAGAAGTAGTGCTATTCCTTCCTTTGCTCTTGTCCTCTCACTAACCGCTGACTTTCTTCCCAAAACATTCCCAAACCACTTTCCGCTTTACCCTAGAGCCTCTTTTCACTCAGAGCCAGAACATCCAGGCTCCTTTCCTAAAACATATTACCTCTATCTCCTTTTTTCTCATATTTGTTACTTCCACACATTTCGACACCGCAGTCTGAGCCCTCGAGGAGGATGAGCACTCCCTGCATGACTCCTTCCTCTGTTTCCCCTTTTATAAAGTCAAAATCAAGAGGGCAAACGAGAGTTATGGAGAGAGATTATCATCAAAATTTCGGGAGAATGAAAAGGTGTTTTGGAAGGAGGTAAATAAAGTGCGTAAGACAAGAGAATAAATGGGATCATCGGTGAAGAGGGCTAATGGGAAGGTAATAGCAAGTAGTGGTGAAGTGAGAAGGATATGCAGTGAGTATCTTCAAGGTTTGTGAATATGTTTGTTGATAGAATGGCAAATATAGGGTGTTTTCGTCGAGGTGGTGAGCGGGGTGAGATGGTCAGCGAGAATAGTTTGGTAAACAGAGAAGGCGTAGTGAAAGCTTTTGCAGTAGATGAAAGCCGGGAAGGCAGTGGGTTTCGATGGTATTGCAGTAAAATTTCTTTAGAAATGTGGTGATTATGTGGTGAATGGTTGGTGAGGATTTTCAGTGTATGTATGGTTCATGGTGAGGTGCCTGAGGGTTGGAGGAATGATTGCATCATGCTATTGTACTAAGGCAAACAGGATAAAAGTGAGTGTTCAAATTACGAAGGTATAAGTTTGTTTGAATATTCCTAGGAAATTATATGGGAGGGTATTGATTGAGAGGGTGAAGGCATGTACAGAGCATCAGACTGGGGAAAGCAGTGTGATTTTAGAAGTGGTAGAGGCGGTGTGGATCAGGTATTTGCTTTGAAGAATGATTGTGAGAAATACTTAGAAAAACAGATGGATTTGTATTCATTTATCATCCATTATACTTTCGCTATCTCCCGCGTTAGCGAGGTAGCGCAAGGAAACAGACGAAAGAATGGCCCAACCCACCCAAATACACATGCATATACATACACGTGCACACACATACACATATACATACCTATACATTTCAATGTATACATATATATGCATACATACACAAACCTATACATATTTACAAATGTTCATAATTCATACTTCCTGCCTTCATTCACTCCAGTCCCCACACTGCCACACATAAAATGGCCAGCCCCTACCCCCGCATGAGCGCGAGGTAGCGCCAGGAAAAGATAATAAAGGCCACATTCGTCCACATTCAGTCTCTCGCTGTCATGTATAATGTACCGAAACTACTGCACTCTTTCCACATCCAGGCCCCACAAAACTTTCTATGGTTTACCCCAGACGTTTCACATGCCCTGGTTCAATTCACTGACAGCACGTCGACCCCGGTATACCACATCGATCCAATGAACTCTATTCCTTCCACGCCTTACACACTCCTGCTTGTTCAGGCCCCGATCGCTGAAAATCTCTTTCACTCCAATCTTCCACCTCCAATTTGGTCTCCCACTTTTTCTCGTTACCTCCACCTCTGACACATATATCCTCTTTGTCAATCTTTCCTCACTCATTCTCTCCATGTGACCAAACCATTTCAAAACACCCTTTTCTGCTCTCTCAACCATACTCTTTTTATTACCACACATCCCTCTTACCCTTTCATTACGTAGTCACACCACACATTGTCCTCAGACATCTAATTAACAACACATCCACCCTCCGCCGAACAACTCTATCAATAACCCACGTCTCGCAACCATATAACTTTGAACTAATTTTCCTTCAAACATACCCATTTTTGCTTTCCGCGATAATGTTGTCGCCTTCCACACATTTTTCAACGCTCCCAGAACTTTCGCCCCCTCCCCCACCCTGTGATTCACCTCCGCTCTCATGGTTCCATCCGCTGCCAAATCCAATCCCAGGTATCTAACAAACTTCACTTCCCCCAGTTTTTCCTCACTCAAACTTACCTCCCAATTGACATCTTCCTCAATCCTACTGTATCTAATAACCTCGCTCTTATTCACATTTACTCTCAGCCGTCTTCTTTCACGCACTTTACTAAACTCAGTCACCATCTTCTGCAGTTTCTCACTCGAATCAGCCACCAGCGCTGTATCAACAGCGAACAACAACTGACTCACTTCCCAAGCACTCTCATCCACAACAGACTGGGAGCTTGCCCCTTTCTCTAAAACTCTTACATTCACCTACCTAACAACCCCCTCCATAAACAAATTAAACAACCATGGAGACATCACGCACCCCTGCCGTAAACCTACATTGACTGATAACCAATCACTTTCCTCTCTTCCTACTCGTACACATGCCTTACATCCTTCATAAAAATTTTTCACTGCTTCTAGCAACTTGCCTCCCACACCATATATTCTTAATACTTTCCAAAGAGCATCTCTATCAACACTGTCATATGCCTTCTCCAGATCCATAGATGCTACACACAAATCCATTTGCTTTTCTAAGTATTTCTCACATACATTCTTCAAAGCAAACACCTGATGCACATATCTTCTACCACTTCTGAAACCACACTGCTCTTCCCCAATCTGATGCTATGTACATGCTTTCACCCTTTCAATCAATATCCTCCCATATAGTTTCCAAGGAATACTCAACAAACTTATACCTCTGTAATTTGAGCACTCACTTGTATCCTCTTTGCCTTTATACAATTGCATTATGCATGCATTCCGCCAATCCTCAAGTACTTTACCATGATTTATACATCCCAACCAGTCAACAACGCAGTCACCCCCTTTCTTAATAAATTCCACTGCAGTGCCATCCAAACCTGCTGCCTTGCCGGCTTTCATATTCCGCAAAGCTTTTCCTACCTCTTCTATGTTTACCAAATCATTCTCCTTAACTCACTCACTTCGCACACCACCCCGACCAAAGCACCCTATATACTGCCACTCTATCGTCTAACCCATTCAACAAACCTTCAAAATACTCACTTTATCACCTCACTTCACCATTACTTGTTATTACTTTCCCATTTTCCCCCTTCATCGATGTTCCCATTTGTTCTCTTGCCTTACGCACTTTGTTTACCTCCTTCCAAACATCTTTTTGTTCTTCCGAAAAGGTAATGATACTCTCTCATCCCAAATCTCGTTTCCCTTCTTTTTCACCTCTTGCACCTTTCTCTTGCCCTCCTGCCTCTTTCTTTTATACATCTCCCACTTATTTGCATTATTTAATGAAAAACTCGCCCAAATACCTATCTCTTCTCTTTCACTAATAATCCTTACTTCTTCATCCCACCACTCACTACCCTTTCTCATCTGCCCACCTCCCACGCTTCTCATGCCACAAGCATCTTTTGCGCAAGCCATCACTGCTTCCCTAAATACATCCCATTCCTCCCCCACTCCCCTAACGTCCTTTACTCTCACCTTTTCCCACTCTGTACTCAGTCTCTCCTGGTACTTCCTCACACAAGTCTCCGTCCCACGCTCACTTACTTTCACCACTCTCTTCACCCCAACATCCTTTCCTCTTTCCTGAAAACCTCTACAAATCTTCCCCTAATGATCAGACATCCCTCCAGTTGCACCTCTCAGCACTTTAACATCCAAAAGTCTCTCTTTCCCGCGACTATCAATTAACACGTAATCCAATAATTCTCTGTATCCATCTTTCCCATTTACATACGTATACTTACGTATATCTCTCTTTTTAAACCAGTTATTCCCAATCACCAGTCCTTTTTCAGCACACAAATCTACAAGCTCTTCACCATTTCCATTTATAAAACTGAACACCCTGTGTACATCAATTATTCCCTTCAACTGCCACATTTCTCACCTTTATATTCAAATCACCCATCACTATAACCCGGTCTCGTGTATCAAAACTACTAACACACTCATTCAGCTGCTCCCAAAACACTTGCCTCTCATAATCTTTCTTCAAATGCCCAGGCGCATAGGCACCAATAATCACCCATCTCTCTCCATCCACTTTCAGTTTTACCCATATCAATCTATAGTTTACTTTCTTACACTCTATCACATACTCCCACAACTTCTGTCTCAGGAGTAGTGCAACTCCTTCCCTTGCTTTTGTCCTCTCACCAACCCCTGACTTTACTCCCAGAACATTCCCAAACCACTCTTCTCCTTTACCCTTGAGCTTCGTTTCACTCAGAGCCAATACATCCAGGTTCTTTTCCGCAAACATACTATTTGTCTTTCCTTTTTTCTCATTTTGGTTACATCCACACACATTTAGACACCCCAATCTGAGCTTTCAAGGTGGATGAGCATTCCTCGCGTGACCCCTTCTGTTCCCCTTTTAGAAAGTTAAAATACAAGAAGGGAAGGGTTTTTAGCCCCCTGTCCCGTCTCCTTTAGTCGCCTTCTACGACACGCAGCATTTATAGATCTGTAGAGGGCATATGGTAGAGTTGGTAGAGGTGCGCTGTGGAAGGGACTATTAGTATATAGTGTGGGAGGTAAGTCGCTTCAAGTAGTGAAAAGTTTTTATCAAGGATGTAAGGGATGTGTAAGAGTGGGAAGAGAGGAAAGTTATTGGTTTTCGGTGAATGTCCGATTCCGGTAGGGGTGTGTTATGGTTGTTTAATTTTGTTATGGATGGGGTTGTTAGGAAGGAGAATGCAAGGGTTATGGAGAGAGGGGCAAGTATGCAGTCTGTTGTGGATGAGAGGGCTTTGGAAGTGAGTCAGTTGTTGTTCGCTGATGATACAGCACTGGTGACTGATTCGGGTGAGAAACTGCTTGGTGACTGACTTTGGTAAAGTCTGTAAAAGAAGAAAGCTGAGAGTAAATGTAAATACGAGCAATGTTGTTAGGTTCAGTAAGGTTGATGGACAAGTGAACTGAGAGGTAAGTGTGAATGGAGAGAAACTCTAAGAAATGAAGTTTCTTCGATATCTGGGAGTGGATTTTAGCAGTGGATGGAACAATGGATGTGAGTCAGAGGGTGTAGGAGGGGGCAAAAGTTCTAGGGGCGTTGAAGAATGTGTTGAAGGCGGGAACGCTTACCTCGGAGAGCAAAAATGGGTATGTTTGAAGGAATAGTGGTTCCAACAATGTTATATAGTTGCGAGGCGTGGGCTATAGATAGGGTTGAGTGGAGAAGGGTGGATGTGTTGGAAATGAGATGTTTGAGGACGATATGTGGTGTTAGGTGGTTTGATCGAGTAAGCAATGAAATGGTAAGAGAGATGTATGGTAATGAAAAGAGTGTGTTTGGGAGAGTAGAAGAGGGTGTATTGAAATGGTTTGGACGCATGGAGAGAATGAGTGAGAACAGATTGACAAAGAGGATATGTGTTTCTGAGGTGGAGGGAACGAGGAGAAGCGGGAGACCAAATTGGAGGTGGAAGGATTGAGTGAAAAAGATTTTGGGTGATGGGAGTATGAGCATACAGGAGGGTAAAAGACGTGCAAGGAATAGAGTGAATTGGACCGATGTGGTATACCGGGGTCGACGTGCTGTCAATGGATTAAAGCAGGGCATGTGAAGTGTCAGTGGTAAACCATGGAAAGTTTTGTGGGGCCTGGATGTGGAAAGGGAGCTGTGGTTTCGGTGCATTACATATGACAGCTAGAGACTGAGTGTGAATGAATGTGGCCTTTGTTGTCTTTTCCTTGCGCTACCTTGCGCGCGCGCGCGCCGGGGGAGGGGGGGTGCTGGTCTTTCATGTGTGGTGGGGTTGGCGACAGGAGTGGGTGGGGGCAGCAGGTATGAATATGTACGTGTGCATGTCTGTGTTTGTATGTTTATGTATACGTTAAAATGTATAGGTATGTATATGTACGTGTGTGGGCGTTTTTGTATATATATGTGTATGTGGGTAGGTTGGGTCATTCTTTCGTCGGTTTCCTTGCGCTACATTGCTAACGCGGGAGACAGTGACTAAGTATAATAAAATAGTAGAAATATTTTTATTATTTTATTATATTTTGTCGCTGTCTCCCGCGTTTGCGAGGTAGCGCAAGGAAACAGACGAAAGAAATGGCCCAACCCCCCCCCCCCCATACATATGTATATACATACGTCCACACACGCAATATACATACCTACACAGCTTTCCATGGTTTACCCCAGACGCTTCACATGCCTTTCTTCAATCCACTGACAGCACGTCAACCCCGTATACCACATCGCTCCAATTCACTCTATCCCTTGCCCTCCTTTCACCCTCCTGCATGTTCAGGCCCCCATCACACAAAATCTTTTTCACTCCATCTTTCCACCTCCAATTTGGTCTCCCTCTTCTCCTTGTTCCCTCCACCTCCGACACATATATCCTCTTGGTCAATCTTTCCTCACTCATCCTCTCCATGTGCCCAAACCACTTCAAAACACCCTCTTCTGCTCTCTCAACCACGCTCTTTTTATTTCCCCACATCTCTCTTACCCTTACGTTACTCACTCGATCAAACCACCTCACACCACACATTGTCCTCAAACATCTCATTTCCAGCACATCCATCCTCCTGCGCACAACTCTATCCATAGCCCACGCCTCGCAACCATACAACATTGTTGAACTAATTTTCCTTCAAACATACCCATTTTTGCTTTCCGCGATAATGTTGTCGCCTTCCACACATTTTTCAACGCTCCCAGAACTTTCGCCCCCTCCCCCACCCTGTGATTCACCTCCGCTCTCATGGTTCCATCCGCTGCCAAATCCAAGGTATCCCAGGTATCTAACAAACTTCACTTCCCCCAGTTTTTCCTCATTCAAACTTACCTCCCAGTTGACATCTTCCTCAATCCTACTGTATCTAATAACCTCGCTCTTATTCACATTTACTCTCAGCCGTCTTCTTTCACACACTTTACCAAACTCAGTCACCATCTTCTGCAGTTTCTCACTCGAATCAGCCACCAGCGCTGTATCAACAGCGAACAACAACTGACTCACTTCCCAAGAACTCTCATCCACAACAGACTGGGAGCTTGCCCTTTTCTCTAAAACTCTTACATTCACCTACCTAACAACCACTTCCATAAACAAATTAAACAACCATGGAGACATCACGCACCCCTGCCGTAAACCTACATTGACTGATAACCAATCACTTTCCTTTCTTCCTACTCGTACACATGCCTTACATCCTTCATAAAAACTTTTCACTGCTTCTAGCAACTTGCCTCCCAAACCATATATTCTTAATACTTTCCAAAGAGCATTTCTATCAACACTGTCATATGCCTTCTCCAGATCCATAAATGCTACATACAAATCCATTTGCTTTTCTAAGTATTTCTCACTTACATTCTTCAAAGCAAACACCTGATGCACATATCCTCTACCACTTCTGAAACCACACTGCTCTTCCCCAATCTGATGCTATGTACATGCTTTCACCCTTTCAGTCAATATCCTCCCATATAGTTTCCAAGGAATACTCAACAAACTTATACCTCTGTAATTTGAGCACTCACTTGTATCCTCTTTGCCTTTGTACAATTGCATTATGCATGCATTCCGCCAATCCTCAAGTACTTTACCATGATTTATACATACCAACCAGTCAACAACGCAGTCACCCCCTTTCTTAATAAATTCCACTGCAGTGCCATCCAAACCTGCTGCCTTGCCGGCTTTCATATTCCGCAAAGCTTTTCCTACCTCTTCTATGTTTACCAAATCATTCTCCTTAACTCACTCAATTCGCACACCACCCCGACCAAAGCACCCTATATACTGCCACTCTATCGTCTAACCCATTCAACAAACCTTCAAAATACTCACTTTATCACCTCACTTCACCATTACTTGTTATCACTTTCCCATTTTCCCCCTTCATCGATGTTCCCATTTGTTCCCTTGCCTTACGCACTTTGTTTACCTCCTTCCAAACATCTTTTTGTTCTTCCGAAAAGGTAATGATACTCTCTCATCCCAAATCTCGTTTCCCTTCTTTTTCACCTCTTGCACCTTTCTCTTGCCCTCCTGCCTCTTTCTTTTATACATCTCCCACTTATTTGCATTATTTAATGAAAAACTAGCCCAAATACCTATCTCTTCTCTTTCACTAATAATCCTTACTTCTTCATCCCACCACTCACTACCCTTTCTCATCTGCCCACCTCCCACGCTTCTCATGCCACAAGCATCTTTTGCGCAAGCCATCACTGCTTCCCTAAATACATCCCATTCCTCCCCCACTCCCCTAACGTCCTTTACTCTCACCTTTTCCCACTCTGTACTCAGTCTCTCCTGGTACTTCCTCACACAAGTCTCCGTCCCACGCTCACTTACTTTCACCACTCTCTTCACCCCAACATCCTTTCCTATTTCCTGAAAACCTCTACAAATCTTCCCCTAATGATCAGACATCCCTCCAGTTGCACCTCTCAGCACTTTAACATCCAAAAGTCTCTCTTTCCCGCGACTATCAATTAACACGTAATCCAATAACTCTCTGTATCCATCTTTCCCATTTACATACGTATACTTACGTATATCTCTCTTTTTAAACCAGTTATTCCCAATCACCAGTCCTTTTTCAGCACACAAATCTACAAGCTCTTCACCATTTCCATTTATAAAACTGAACACCCTGTGTACATCAATTATTCCCTTCAACTGCCACATTTCTCACCTTTATATTCAAATCACCCATCACTATAACCCGGTCTCGTGTATCAAAACTACTAACACACTCATTCAGCTGCTCCCAAAACACTTGCCTCTCATAATCTTTCTTCAAATGCCCAGGCGCATAGGCACCAATAATCACCCATCTCTCTCCATCCACTTTCAGTTTTACCCATATCAATCCATAGTTTACTTTCTTACACTCTATCACATACTCCCACAACTTCTGTCTCAGGAGTAGTGCAACTCCTTCCCTTGCTTTTGTCCTCTCACCAACCCCTGACTTTACTCCCAGAACATTCCCAAACCACTCTTCTCCTTTACCCTTGAGCTTCGTTTCACTCAGAGCCAATACATCCAGGTTCTTTTCCGCAAATTTACTATTTGTCTTTCCTTTTTTCTCATTTTGGTTACATCCACACACATTTAGACACCCCAATCTGAGCTTTCAAGGTGGATGAGCATTCCTCGCGTGACCCCTTCTGTTCCCCTTTTAGAAAGTTAAAATACAAGAAGGGAAGGGTTTTTAGCCCCCTGTCCCGTCTCCTTTAGTCGCCTTCTACGACACGCAGCATTTATAGATCTGTAGAGGGCATATGGTAGAGTTGGTAGAGGTGCGCTGTGGAAGGGACTATTAGTATATAGTGTGGGAGGTAAGTCGCTTCAAGTAGTGAAAAGTTTTTATCAAGGATGTAAGGGATGTGTAATAGTGGGAAGAGAGGAAAGTTAGTGGTTCTCGGTGAATGTCCGTTTCCGGTAGGGGTGTGTTATGGTTGTTTAATTTGGTTATGGATGGGGTTGTTAGGAAGGAGAATGCAAGGGTTATGGAGAGAGGGGCAAGTATGCAGTCTGTTGTGGATGAGAGGGCTTTGGAAGTGAGTCAGTTGTTGTTCGCTGATGATACAGCACTGGTGACTGATTCGTGTGAGAAACTGCTTGGTGACTGACTTTGGTAAAGTCTGTAAAAGAAGAAAGCTGAGAGTAAATGTAAATACGAGCAATGTTATTAGGTTCAGTAAGGTTGATGGACAAGTGAATTGAGAGGTAAGTGTGAATGGAGAGAAACTTTAAGAAATGAAGTTTCTTCGATATCTGGGAGTGGATGGAACAATGGATGTGAGTCAGAGGGTGTAGGAGGGGGCAAAGGTTCTAGGAGCGTTGAAGAATGTGTTGAAGGCGGGAACGCTTACATCGGAGAGCAAAAATGGGTATGTTTGAAGGAATAGTGGTTCCAACAATGTTATATAGTTGCGAGGCGTGGGCTATAGATAGGGTTGAGTGGAGAAGGGTGGATGTGTTGGAAATGAGATGTTTGAGGACGATATGTGGTGTAAGGTGGTTTGATCGAGTAAGCAATGAAATGGTAAGAGAGATGTGTGGTAATGAAAAGAGTGTGTTTGGGAGAGTAGAAGAGGGTGTATTGAAATGGTTTGGACGCATGGAGAGAATGAGTGAGAACAGATTGACAAAGAGGATACGTGTGTCTGAGGTGGAGGGAACGAGGAGAAGAGGGAGACCAAATCGGAGGTGGAAGGATGGAGTGAAAAAGATTTTGGGTGATGGGAGTATGAGCATACAGGAGGGTAAAAGGCGTGCAAGGAATAGAGTGAATTGGACCAATGTGGTATACCAGGGTCGACGCGCTGTCATTGGATTAAAGCAGGGCATGTGAAGTGTCAGTGGTAAACCATGGAAAGTTTTGTGGGGCCTGGATGTGGAAAGGGAGCTGTGGTTTCGGTGCATTACATATGACAGCTAGAGACTGAGTGTGAATGAATGTGGCCTTTGTTGTCTTTTCCTTGCGCAACCTTGCGCGCGCGCGCGCCGGGGGGGGGGGGGGGGGTTGCTGGTCTTTCATGTGTGCTGGGGTTGGCGACAGGAGTGGGTGGGGGCAGCAGGTATGAATATGTACGTGTGCATGTCTGTGTTTGTATGTTTATGTATACGTTAAAATGTATATGCATGTATATGTACATGTGTGGGCGTTTTTGTATATATATGTGTATGTGGGTAGGTTGGGTCATTCTTTCGTCGGTTTCCTTGCGCTACATTGCTAAAGCGGGAGACAGTGACTAAGTATAATAAAATAGTAGAAATATTTTTATTATTTTATTATATTTTGTCGCTGTCTCCCGCGTTTGCGAGGTAGCGCAAGGAAACAGACGAAAGAAATGGCCCAACCCCCCCCCCCCCATACATATGTATATACATACGTCCACACACGCAAATATACATACCTACACAGCTTTCCATGGTTTACCCCAGACGCTTCACATGCCTTTCTTCAATCCACTGACAGCACGTCAACCCCGGTATACCACATCGCTCCAATTCACTCTATCCCTTGCCCTCCTTTCACCCTCCTGCATGTTCAGGCCCCGATCACACAAAATCTTTTTCACTCCATCTTTCCACCTCCAATTTGGTCTCCCTCTTCTCCTTGTTCCCTCCACCTCCGACACATATATCCTCTTGGTCAATCTTTCCTCACTCATCCTCTCCATGTGCCCAAACCACTTCAAAACACCCTCTTCTGCTCTCTCAACCACGCTCTTTTTATTTCCACACATCTCTCTTACCCTTACGTTACTCACTCGATCAAACCACCTCACACCACACATTGTCCTCAAACATCTCATTTCCAGCACATCCATCCTCCTGCGCACAACTCTATCCATAGCCCACGCCTCGCAACCATACAACATTGTTGGAACCACTATTCCTTCAAACATACCCATTTTTGCTTTCCGAGATAATGTTCTCGACTTCCACACATTCTTCAAGGCCCCCAGGATTTTCGCCCCCTCCCCCACCCTATGATCCACTTCCGCTTCCATGGTTCCATCCGCTGCCAGATCCACTCCCAGATATCTAAAACACTTCACTTCCTCCAGTTTTTCTCCACTCAAACTCACCTCCCAATTGACTTGACCCTCAACCCTACTGTACCTAATAACCTTGCTCTTATTCACATTTACTCTTAACTTTCTTCTTCCACACACTTTTCCAAACTCAGTCACCAGCTTCTGCAGTTTCTCACATGAATCAGCCACCAGCGCTGTATCATCAGCGAACAACAACTGACTCACTTCCCAAGCTCTCTCATCCCCAACAGACTTCATACTTGCCCCTCTTTCCAAAACTCTTGCATTTACCTCCCTAACAACCCCATCCATAAACAAATTAAACAACCATGGAGACATCACACACCCCTGCCGCAAACCTACATTCACTGAGAACCAATCACTTTCCTCTCTTCCTACACGTACACATGCCTTACATCCTCGATAAAAACTTTTCACTGCTTCTAACAACTTGCCTCCCACACCATATATTCTTAATACCTTCCACAGAGCATCTCTATCAACTCTATCATATGCCTTCTCCAGATCCATAAATGCTACATACAAATCCATTTGCTTTTCTAAGTATTTCTCACATACATTCTTCAAAGCAAACACCTGATCCACACATCCTCTACCACTTCTGAAACCACACTGCTCTTCCCCAATCTGATGCTCTGTACATGCCTTCACCCTCTCAATCAATACCCTCCCATATAATTTACCAGGAATACTCAACAAACTTATACCTCTGTAATTTGAGCACTCACTCTTATCCCCTTTGCCTTTGTACAATGGCACTATGCACGCATTCCGCCAATCCTCATGCACCTCACCATGAGTCATACATACATTAAATAGCCTTACCAACCAGTCAACAATACAGTCACCCCCTTTTTTAATAAATTCTACTGCAATACCATCCAAACCTGCTGCCTTGCCGGCTTTCATCTTCCGCAAAGCTTTCACTACCTCTTCTCTGTTTACCAAATCATTTTCCCTAACCCTCTCACTTTGCACACCACCTCGACCAAAACACCCTATATCTGCCACTCTATCATCAAACACATTCAACAAACCTTCAAAATACTCACTCCATCTCCTTCTCACATCACCACTACTTGTTATCACCTCCCCATTTGCGCCCTTCACTGAAGTTCCCATTTGCTCCCTTGTCTTACGCACTTTATTTACGTCCTTCCAGAACATCTTTTTATTCTCTCTAAAATTTAATGATACTCTCTCACCCCAACTCTCATTTGCCCTTTTTTTCACCTCTTGCACCTTTCTCTTGACCTCCTGTCTCTTTCTTTTATACATCTCCCACTCAATTGCATTTTTTCCCTGCAAAAATCGTCCAAATGCCTCTCTCTTCTCTTTCACTAATACTCTTACTTCTTCATCCCACCACTCACTACCCTTTCTAATCAACCCACCTCCCACTCTTCTCATGCCACAAGCATCTTTTGCGCAATCCATCACTGATTCCCTACATACATCCCATTCCTCCCCCACTCCCCTTACTTCCATTGTTCTCACCTTTTTCCATTCTGTACTCAGTCTCTCCTGGTACTTCCTCACACAGGTCTCCTTCTCAAGCTCACTTACTCTCACCACCCTCTTCACCCCAACATTCACTCTTCTTTTCTGAAAACCCATACAAATCTTCACCTTAGCCTCCACAAGATAATGATCAGACATCCCTCCAGTTGCACCTCTCAGCACATTAACATCCAAAAGTCTCTCTTTCGCACGCCTGTCAATTAACACGTAATCCAATAACGCTCTCTGGCCATCTCTCCTACTTACATAAGTATACTTATGTATATCTCGCTTTTTAAACCAGGTATTCCCAATCATCAGTCCTTTTTCAGCACATAAATCTACAAGCTCTTCACCATTTCCATTTACAACACTGAACACCCCATGTATACCAATTATTCCCTCAACTGCCACATTACTCACCTTTGCATTCAAATCACCCATCACTATGACCCGGTCTCGTGCATCAAAACCACTAACACACTCATTCAGCTGCTCCCAAAACACTTGCCTCTCTTGATCTTTCTTCTCATGCCCAGGTGCATATGCACCAATAATCACCCACCTCTCTCCATCAACTTTCAGTTTTATCCATATTAATCGAGAATTTACTTTCTTACACTCTATCACATACTCCCACAACTCCTGTTTCAGGAGTATTGCTACTCCTTCCCTTGCTCTTGTCCTCTCACCAACCCCTGACTTTACTCCCCAGACATTCCCAAACCACTCTTCCCCTTTACCCTTGAGCTTCGTTTCACTCAGAGCCAAAACATCCAGGTTCCTTTCCTCAAACATACTACCTATCTCTCCTTTTTTCACATCTTGGTTACATCCACACACATTTAGGCACCCCACTCTGAGCCTTCGAGGAGGATGAGCACTCCCCGCGTGACTCCTTCTTCTGTTTCCCATTTTAGAAAATTAATACAAGGAGGGGAGGATTTCTGGCCCCCCGCTCCCGTCCGCTCTAGTCGCTTTCTACGACACGCGAGGAATACGTGGGAAGTATTCTTTCACCCCTATCCCCAGGGATAATATACATATATATATACATATATACACACACACACATACACACACACACGCACATATACACACACACACACGTACATATATATACATATGAGAAATGTAAGAAACAATTTAGAAAACTGAAACTTCTAGCTTGAAATGAATGAAAGAAAAGAATGTCACATAATGGTTCAACCTCTGGCTATGGAAAAAAGGAAATGTATAATTTATTTACACAAACGTCAATAGCAGTTCTCATCAATTTAACCACTGTATCAATAAGCTTCAATGTCTAAGCTACATTTTTCTCCAATTTCACTATTTTCCTTCACATTTTCAATTGTGTCTGAAGGTTCTACTTCAAGAGTGATTGTTTTTCCAGTAAGGGTCTTCACATCTTGGTTACATCCACACACATTTAGGGACCCCACTCTGAGCCTTCGAGGAGGATGCTTTACTTGTGGTGCTGACTTCCCTCTTTAAATAAGAATAAATGTCTCATGTCTTATTTTTCTTTTAGGTTTGGATTGGATTCCCTATTTTGTTCCTACCCATACAGTTTTGGTCAATCATTGACAGGGTTGCTTCTTTGTTTTTGTTATAAGTAATATTGCACTCGCTATTTTTCCCACTCATACAGTGTTGGTCACACCATTTACTATCAATCAAGGACAGGCTGGTCACATCTTACCTGACTCCGCAGCTTGGGTTAACATATTTCATCAAATATATGTATGTATACATTTCTATGAGTCCTCTGTGTGTGTGTGTGTGTGTGTGTGTGTGTGTGTGTGTGTGTGTGTATAAATACTTGCTTTTCCCAGTGTAGCGAGTTAGCATTAGGTAAATGTATAACTTATTGAAATTTGTACCTACAATCCTGGGCGAAGCTTTGCTGATTGTTCCGTAGTTTGCTGTGGTCGGTTCATGTTTTGTGGTTTAGCCCATTGATAGAACGTCGCCTCTTATATACCACATTGATATTAATTAATTTCTTTATATGCACGCTTCTCACCGTCATTCATATTTAGAGGCTGATTCCTTAAAGCTTCCTTCACTTACCTGTTCTCTCTTGCTAAACCCATTTCCATGACTCTTTAACTTTTCAAACCTTCACATTCATAACCTCCTCCATCTGCTTCCCTACAGTTAAAGATCTTCAAAAATCCTCCAGTTTCTTATTTTCCCTTATCATGCCTTCACAAGATATTTGAAGGCCGGATGATATAACAGCTTACTCGAAAAAATTGGACTTTGCTTGTGTCACTTTCCCAGATCATAGTGACAGACGGGTCGTCCAGCACCTCCCGGATGCTGTGGTAAGGTTGTGGGATGTGTCTTACAGCCAGGAGGGACATCAGGGTTCCAGCGTAGCTCCTTGTTAACACCAGCGTCATGATCATCCAAGATGCTAACACGAATCTCTCCCACCAAAGGTCTGGAGGTCCTGAGTAGTCTGTCGAGATATGAAGTTTTGAAATTAATCACCACTTTCGGTAGCCCTTGTGCAGCACCAAAAGCCTTAGTGCTAATGATCGAAGTCCTATTCTACTAACTGATGTTGACGAGAATGTCATGAGGAATAACTTGGACATCGGGTAAGCAAAGAATCAAATGATTCTCGAAAATTGTTAGTTTGTGACCGTAAAGGAGCTTACAGAGTTATCTTTTGTGATAATCTTCCTTCCAATACAAATACATACGCAGTACACAGGGATGACCACAATAATGCGATCGCTAAACCCTGACATGACAACGATCATGCTACACGAGGCGTCGTTAAATTTGTTTTGATTGATAATATCAGGAACTTTGATTTATTCCCTGATAATTTAAAGAATTCCTATCAACTATATCATTAAGAGAGAAGCAACAAAACACAAAAACATAAGAATGTTGTCCAAGACACACCCACCTACCCAGGTCAACCCCCGCCACGTAATCCTCCTTAATCACTCCTCGTTTTAAGGGTTACTGTCGGTCATGTCGGTGTGTTGTCTATACTGGTAGACGCAGGAGGGCAGTACTCTGGTGTGATGGTGTGATTCAAATATCTTTGTTAAGTGCTGACACCTGATGAGGTGCATTGTCTCCACGCATGTCATGCCATGTGCACAGAAAAACTACATGTTAAATAAAATCATAAGAACTCCTACTGAAGTGAGACTTCATGTTCATGACTTTCAGAACTGACTGGTGATAGAGTGTAAGAAAGTAAATTCTAGATTGATATGGGTAAAACTGAAAGTTGATGGAGAGAGGTGGGTGATTGTTGGTGCATATGCACCTGGGCATGAGAAGAAAGATCATGAGAGGCAAGTGTTTTGGGATCAGCTGAATGAGTGTGTTAGTGGTTTTGATGCCCAAGACAGGGTTATAGTGATGGGTGATTTCAATGCAAAGGTGAGTAATGTGGCAGTTGAGGGAATAATTAGTATACATGGGGTGTTCAGTGTTGTAAATGGAAATGGTGAAGAGCTTGTCGATTTGTGTACTGAAAAAGGACTGGTGATTGGAAATACCTGGTTTAAAAAGCGAGATATACATAAGTATACGTATGTAAGTAGGAGAGATAGCCAGAGAGCGTTATTGGATTACGTGTTAATTGATAGTCGCGCGAAAGAGAGACTTTTGGATGTTAATGTGCTGAGAGGTGCAACTGGAGGGATGTCTGATAATTTTCTTATGGAGGCGAAGGTGAAGATTTGTAGAGGTTTTCAGAAAAGAGGAGAGAATGTTGGGGTGAAGAGGATGGTGAGAGTAAGTGAGCTTGGGAAGGAGACTTGTGTGAGGAAGTAACAGGAGAGAATGAGTACAGAATGGAAAAAGGTGAGAACAAAGGAGGTAAGGGGAGTGGGGGAGGAATGGGATGTATTTAGGGAAGCAGTGATGGCTTGCGCAAAAGACGCTTGTGGCATGAGAAGCGTGGGAGGTGGGTTGAATAGAAAGAGTAGCGAGTGGTGGGATGAAGAAGTAAGATTCTTAGTGAAAAGAAGAGAGAGGCATTTGGACGATTTTTGTAGGGAAAAAATTCGAATGAGTGGGAGATGTATAAAAAAAAGAGGCAGGAGGTCAAGAGAAAGGTGCAAGAGGTGAAAAAAGAAGATAAATGAGAGTTGGGGTGAGAGAGTATCATTAAATTTTAAGGAGAATAAAAAGATGTTTTGGAAGGACGTAAATAAAGTGCGTAAGACAAGGGAGCAAATGGGAACTTCAGTGAAGGGGGCTGATGGGGAGGTGATAACAAGTAGTGGTGATGTGAGAAGGAGATGGAGTGAGTATTTTGAAGGTTTGTTGAATGTGTTTGATGATAGAGTGGCAGATATAGGGTGTTTTGGTCGAGGTGGTGTGCAAAGTGAGACGGTTAGGGAAAATGATTTGGTGAACAGAGAAGAGGTAGTAAAAGCTTTACGGAAGATGAAAGCCGGCAAGGCAGCAGGTTTGGATGGTATTGCAGTGGAATTCATTTAAAAAGGGGGTGACTGTATTGCTGACTGGTTGGAAAGGTTATTTAATGTATGTATGACTCATGGTGAGGTGCCTGAGGATTGGCGAAATGCTTGCATAGTGCCATTATACAAAGGCAAAGGGGATAAGAGTGAGTGCTTAAATTACAAAGGTATAAGTTTGTTGAGTATTCGTGGTAAATTATATGGGAGGGTATTCATTGAGAGGGTGAATGCATGTACATAGCATCAGATTGGGGAAGAGCAGTGTGGTTTCAGAAGTGGTAGAGGATGTGTGGATCAGGTGTTTGCTTTGAAGAATGTATTTGAGAAAAACTTAGAAGAGCAAATAGATTTGTATATAGCATCTATGGATCTGGAGAAGGCATGTGAGAAAGTTGATAGAGATGCTCTGTGGAAGGTATTAAGAATATATGGTGTAGGAGGGAAGTTGTTAGAAGCAGTGAAAAGTTTTTATCGAGGATGTAAGGTATGCGTACGTGTAGGAAGAGAGGAAAGTGATTGGTTCTCAGTGAATGTAGGTTTGCGACAGGGGTGGGTGATGTTTCCATGGTTGTTTAATTTGTTTATGGATGGGGTTGTTAGGAAGGTGAATGAAAGAGTTTTGGAAAGAGGGGCAAGTATACAGTCTGTTGTGGATGAGAGAGCTTGGAAAGTGAGTCAGTTGTTGTTCGCTGATGATACATCGCTGGTGGCTGATTCATGTGAGAAACTGCAGAAGCTGGTGACTAAGTTTGGTAAAGTGTGTGAAAGAAAGTTAAGAGTAAATGTGAATAAAAGCAAGGTTATTAGGAACAGTAGGGTTGAGGGTCAAGTCAATTGGGAGGTAAGTTTGAATGGAGAAAAACTGGAGGAAGTAAAGTGATTCAGATATATAGGAGTGGATTTGGCAGCGGATGAAACAATGGAAGCGGAAGTGAATCAGAGGGTGGGGAGGGGGCGAAAATTTTGGGAGCCTTGAAGAATGTGTGGAAGTCGAGAACATTATATCGGAAAGCAAAAATGGGTATGTTCGAAGGAATAGTGGTTACAACAATGTTGTATGGTTGCGAGGCGTGGGCTATGGATAGAGTTGTGCGCAGGAGGGTGGATGTGCTGGAAATGAGATGTTAGCGGACAATACGTGGTGTGAGGTGGTTAGATCGAGTAAGTAATGAAAGGATAAGAGAGATGTGCTTAAATAAAAAGAGTATGGTTGAGAGAGCAGAAGAGGGTGTTTTGAAATGGTTTGGGCACATGGAGAGAATGAGTGATGAAAGATTGACCAAGAGGATATATGTGTCGGAGGTGGAGGGAAGGAGGAGAAGTTGGAGACCAAGTTGTGCGCAGGAGGATAGATGTGCTGGAAATGAGATGTTTGAGGATAATGTGTGGTGTGAGGTGGTTTGATCGAGTAAGTAACGTAAGGGTAAGAGAAAGATGGATTGAAAAAGATTTTGAGTGATCTATGCCTGAACATGCAGGAGGGAGAAAAGCGTGCAAGGAATACAGTGAATTGGAACGATGTGGTTTACCGGGGTCGACGTGCTGTCAATGGATTGAACCAGGACATGTCTGGGGTAAACCATGGAAAGTTGTTTGGGGCCAGGATGTGGAAAGGGAGCTGTAGTTTCGGTGCATTATTACATGACAGCTAGAGACTAAGTGTGAACGAATGGGGCCTTTGTTGTCTTTTTCTAGCGCTACCTCGCACACCTGAGGGGGAAGAGGGTTGTTATTCCACGTGTGGCGAGGTAGCGATGAGAATAAGTAAAGGCAGACAGTATGAATTATGTACATGTGTATATACATGTATATGTCTGTGTGTGTGTATATATATATATATGTACACTGAGATGTATAGGTACGTATATTTGCGTGTGTGGACGCGAATGTATTTACATGTGTATGTGGGCGGGTTGGGCCATTCTTTCGTCTGTTTCCTTGCGCTACCTCGCTAACGCGGAAGACAGCGACAAAGCAAAATAAATAAATATATAATATATAATATATATATATATATATATATATATATATATATATATATATATATATATATATATATATATATATATATATATTATCCCTGGGGATTGGGGAGAAAGAATACTTCCCATGTATTCCCTGCGTGTCGTAGAAGGCGACTAAAAGGGGAGGGAGCGGGGGGCTGGAAATCCTCCCCTCTCACTTTTTTTTTTAATTTTCCAAAAGAGAAGGGGAACAGAGAAGGGGCCCAGGTGAGGATATTCCCTCAAGGGCCCAGTCCTCTGTTCTCAACGCTACCTCGCTAATGCGGGAAATGGCGAATAGTATGAAAGAAAAAATAAAAGAATATATATATATATATATATATATATATATATATATATATATATATATATATATATATATCTATATATATATATATATATATATATATATATATATATATATATATATATATATATATATATATATATATATATATATATACATTTATATATATACATATATATATATATATATATATATATATATATATATATATATATATATATATATATATATATATATATATATATGTATATATATATATATATATATATATATATATATATATATATATATATATATATATATGTATATATAAATATATATATTTATATTTATTTATTTATTATACTTTGTCGCTGTCTCCCGCGTTTGCGAGGTAGCGCAAGGAAACAGACGAAAGAAATGGCCCAACCCCCCCCCCCATACACATGTATATACATACGTCCACACACGCAAATATACATACCTACACAGCTTTCCATGGTTTACCCCAGACGCTTCACATGCCTTGCTTCAATCCACTGACAGCACGTCAACCCCGGTATACCACATCGCTCCAATTCACTCTATTCCTTGCCCTCCTTTCACCCTCCTGCATGTTCAGGCCCCGATCACACAAAATCTTTTTCACTCCATCTTTCCACCTCCAATTTGGTCTCCCTCTTCTCCTTGTTCCCTCCACCTCCGACACATATATCCTCTTGGTCAATCTTTCCTCACTCATCCTCTCCATGTGCCCAAACCACTTCAAAACACCCTCTTCTGCTCTCTCAACCACGCTCTTTTTATTTCCACACATCTCTCTTACCCTTACGCTACTCACTCGATCAAACCACCTCACACCACATATTGTCCTCAAACATCTCATTTCCAGCACATCCATCCTCCTGCGCACAACTCTATCCATAGCCCACGCCTCGCAACCATACAACATTGTTGGAACCACTATTCCTTCAAACATACCCATTTTTGCTTTCCGAGATAATGTTCTCGACTTCCACACATTCTTCAAGGCCCCCAGGATTTTCGCCCCCTCCCCCATATATACATATATTCACATATATATATATATATATATATATATATATATATATATATATATATATATATATATATATATATATATATATATATATATATATATATATATATATATATATATATATATATATATACATATATATATATATATATATATGCGTAAGACAAGGGAGCAAATGGGAACTTCAGCGAAGGGCGCAAATGGGGAGGTGATAACAAGTAGTGGTGATGTGAGAAGGAGATGGAGTGAGTATTTTGAAGGTTTGTTGAATGTATTTGATGATAGACTGACAGATATAGGGTGTTTTAGTCGAGGTGGTGTGCAAAGTGAGAGGGTGAGGGAAAATGATTTGGTAAACAAACAAGAGGCAGTAAAAGCTTTGCGGAAGATGAAAGCCGGCAAGGCAGCAGGTTTCGATGGTATTGCAGTTAATTTATTAAAAAAGCTGGTGACTGTATTGTTGACTGATTGGTAAGGTTATTTAATGTATGTATGATTCATGGTGAGGTGCATGAGGATTGGCGGAATGCTTGAATAGTGCCGTTGTACAAAGGCAAAGGTGATAAGAGTGAGTGCTCAAATTACAGAGGTATAAGTTTGTTGAGTATTCCTGGTAAACTATATGGGAGGGTATTCATTGAGAGGGTGAAGGCATGTACAGAGCATCAGATTGGGGAAGAGCAGTGTGGTTTCAGAAGTGGTAGAGGATGTGTGGATCAGGTGTTTGCTTTGAAGAATGTATGTGAGAAATCCTTAGAAAAGCAAATGGATTTGTATGTAGCATTTATGGATCTGGAGAAGGCATATGATAGAGTTGATAGAGATGCTCTGTGGAAGGTATTAAGAATATATGGTGTGGGAGGCAAGTTGTTAGAAGCAATGAAAAGTTTTTATCGAGGATGTAAGGCATGTGTACGTGTAGGAAGAGAGGAAAGTGATTGGTTCTCAGTGAATGTAGGTTTGCGGCAAGGGTGTTTGATGTCTCTATTGGTTGTTTGATTTGTTTATGGATGGGGTTGTTAGGGAGGTGAATGCAAGAGTTTTGGAAAGAGGGGCAAGTATGAAGTCTGTTGTGGATGAGAGAGCTTGGGAAGTGAGTCAGTTGTTGTTCGCTGATGATACAGCGCTGGTGACTGATTCATGTGAGAAACTGCAGAAGCTGGTGACTGTGTTTGGTAAAGTGTGTGAAAGAAGAAAGTTAAGAGTAAAAATGAATAAGAGGAAGGTTATTAGGTACAGTAGGATTGAGGGTCAAGTCAATTGGGAGGTAAGTTTGAATGGAGAAAAACTGGAGGAAGTAAAGTGTTTTAGATATCTGGGAGTAGATCTGGCAGCGGATGGAACCATAGAAGCGGAAGTGAATCATAGGGCGGGGGAGGGGATGAAAATCCTGGGAGCCATGAAGAAGGTGTGGAAGTCGAGAACATTATCTCGGAAAATTAAAATGGGTATGTTTGAAGGAATAGTGGTTCCAACAATGTTGTATGGTTGCGAGGCGTGGGCTATGGATAGAGTTGTGCGCAGGAGGATAGATGTGCTAGAAATGAGATGTTTGAGGACAATATGTGGTGTGAGGTGGTTTGATCGAGTAAGTAACGTAAGGGTAAGAGAGATGAGTGTAAATAAAAAAAGCGTGGTTGAGAGAGCAGAAGAGGGTGTTTTGAAATGGTTTGGGCACATGGAGAGAATGAGTGAGGAAAGATTGACCAAGAGGATATATGTGTCGGAGGTGGAGGGAACGAGAAGTGGGAGACCAAATTGGAGGTGAAAAGATGGAGTGAAAAAGATTTTGAGTGATCGGGGCCTGAACATGCAGGAGGGTGAAAGGAGGGCAAGGAATAGGGTTGACGTGCTGTCAGTGGATTGAATCAGGGCATGTGAAGCGTCTGGGGTAAACCATGGAAAGCTGTGTAGGTATGTATATTTGAGTGTGTGGATTTATGTATATACATGTGTATGGGGGTGGGTTCGGCCATGTCTTTCGTCTGTTTCCTTGCGCTACTTCGCAAACGCGGGAGACAGTGACAAAGCAAAAAAATAAAATGAAAAAAATATATATATATGTATATATATATATATATATATATATATATATATATATATATATATATATATATATATATATATATATATATATATATATATATACATACATTTATATTTATTTTTATTTATTCATTTTGCTTTGTCGCTGTCCCCCGCGTTTGAGAGGTAGCGCAAGGAAACACACGAAAGAAATGGCACAACCCACCCCCATAATCAATGTACACACACACACGCCCACACAAGCAAATATACATACCTATACATCTCAATGTACACATATATATATACACACACAGACACATATATATATAGCCATGCACACAATTCACACTGCCTGCCCCTATTCATTCCCATCGCCACCTCGCCACACATGGAATGCCATCCCCCTCCCCCCTCATGTGTGCGAGGTAGCACTAGGAAAAGACAACAAAGGGCCCCATTCGTTCACACTCAGTCTCCAGCTGTCACGCAATAATGCCCGAAACCACAGCTCCCTTTCCACATCCATGCCCCACACAACTTTCCATAGTTTACCCCAGACGCTTCACATGCCCTGATTCAATCCACTGACAGCACGTCAACCCCCGGTATAACACATCTATCCAATTCACTCTATTCCTTGCCCGCCTTTCACCCTCCTGCATGTTCAGGTCCCGATCACTCAAAATCTTTTTCACTCCGTCTTTCCACCTCCAATTTGGTCTCCCACTTCTCCTCGTTCCCTCCACCTCCGACACATATATCCTCTTGGTCAATCTTTCCTCACTCATTCTCTCCATGTGCCCAAACCATTTCAAAACACCCTATTCTGCTCTCTCAACCACGGTCTTTTTATTTCCACACATCTCTCTTACCCTTACATTACTTACTCGATCAAACCACCTCACACCACACACACACACACACACACATATATATATATATATATATATATATTATTATTATTATTATTTTGCTTTGTCGCTGTCTCCCGCGTTAGCGAGGTAGCGCAAGGAAACAGACGAAAGAATGGTTCAACCCGCCCACATACACATGTATATACATACAAGTCCACACACGCACAATATACATACCTATACATCTCAATGTACACATATATATACACACACAGACATATACATATATACACATGTACATAATTCATACTGTCAGCCTTTATTTGTTCCCATCGCCACCTCGCCACACATGGAATAACAACCCCCTCCCCCTCATGTGTGCGACGTAGCGCTAGGAAAAACACCAAAGGCCACATTCGTTCACACTCATTCTCTAGCTGTCATGTAGTAATGCACCGAAACCACAGCTCCCTTTCCACATCCAGGCCCCACACACTTTGCATGGTTTATCCCAGACGCTTCACATGCCCTGGTTCAATGCATTGACAGCACGTCGATCCCGGTATACCACATCGTTCCAATTCACTCTATTCCTTGCACGCCTTTCACCCTCCTGCATGTTCAGGCCCCGATCACTCAAAATCTTTTTCACTCCATCTTTCCACCTCCAATTTGGTCTCTCACTTCTCCTCGTTCCCTCCACCTCTGACACATATATCGTCTTGTTGAATCTTTCCCCACTCATTCTCTCCATGTGGCCAAACCATTTCTCTCACCCTTACATTGCTTACTCGATCAAACCACCTCACACCACATATTGTCCTCAAACATCTCATTTCCAGCACATCCACCCTCCTGTGCACAACTATATCCATAACCCACGGCTCGCAACCATACAACATTGTTGGAACCACTATTCCTTCAAACATACCCATTTTTGCTTTCCGAGATAATGTTCTCGACTTCCAAACATTCTTCAAGGCTCCCAGAATTTTCGCCCCCTCCCCCACCCTATGATTCACTTCCGCTTCCATGGTTCCATCCGCTGCCAGATCCACTCCCAGATATCTAAAACACTTCACTTCCTCCAGCTTTTCTCCATTCAAACTTACCTTCCAATTGACTTGACCCTCAACCCTACTGTACCTAATAACCTTGCTCTTATTCACATTTACTCTTAAATATATATATATATATATATATATATATATATATATATATATATATATATATATATATATATATATAAATATATATATATAGGGAGCGGGGGGCAGGAAATCCTCCCCTCTCTTTTTTTTTTTTTTCCAAAAGAAAGAACAGAGAAGGGGGCCAGGTGAGGATATTCCCTCAAAGGCCCAGTCCTCTGTTCTTAACGCTACCTCGCTAATGCGGGAAATGGTGAATAGTATGAAAAAAAAAAAAAAAAAAAAAAAAAAATATACATATATATATATATATATATCTATATATATATAGTGGGTAAGATATCAAATTCTAATACCATAAACCATGTAGATTTAAAACAACCTAATCAATATCACTGTTACTTTTCATTTCAAACTAATTAGGTTTGATGTTTCCTCACATTTCACTAAAGTTCCAGTTGATGACCTTTCAGAATATTTATTTGATGTCTTGGATGTTATTCAATTACCTATTTCAAAGTGTATTTTCATTGAACTGATGAAATTGTTCATAAAAGACTGTGTATTTTAATTCAATGGTGATTATTATGCTCAAAAATTTGGTATGGCAATGGGTTACCCTCTTTCACCTGTACTAAGTAATTTCTAAGTGGAATTTTTTTAAACAAAACGACTAAAGGATATATTGCCTTCTATTGCAATTTGGTTTAGGTATGTAGATGATGTTCTTTGTGTTTGGCCAACAAATGAAAATTTACAAATATATCTCCCCATACTTAACAATTCACTAACTTCCATCAAATTTACTATAGAAAGTGAAAATATTGGTATGTTACCATTTTTAGATTGCATAGTCCATAGGCAAGGAAACAAGTTTAAGTTTAGCATATACAGAAAACCTACCAATGTATGCACTCATATCCATTCTTACTCATCTCAACTGATAGAGGTATATTATCATCATATCAATCTATGTTCCTTAGGGCATTACTTATTGGCAGTCCAGAGCGTATTGATGGTAAGTTTGAGAAGACATATTTATTGAATCTAAGTTAAAGTACCCAAGGTCTTTCATTGATAATGCCCTTAAGTTAGCAAAGAAATCATTTTATAGAGTTGAGCCCAAACCTACCAGGTGACACCGAGAATCTTTTAGTTCTCCCTTTTGATAATATTTTTACTTTACTTCCTATGTTGCTTAAATCCTTTAATGTAAATGTTGCCTTCAGCAACAATAATTCTATAAAGAATATCTCAATCAGGAATTCACCTCTTTGCAAAACACCTGCATTCACTTCCCTAACAAACCCATCCATGGAGACATCACGCACCCCTGCCGTGAACCAACATTCACTGAGAACCAATCACTTTCCTCTCTTCCTACACGTACCGATGACTTACATCCTCGATAAAAACTTTTCACTTCATCTAACTACTTACCTCCCACACCATATAATCTTAATACGTTCCACAGAGCATCTCTATCTACTCAATCATATGTCTTCTCCACATCCATAAATTCTACGTACAAATCCATTTGCTTTTCTAAGTATTTCTGAAATACAATTTTCAAAGCAAACTCCTGATCCACACATCCTTTACCACTTCTGATACCACACTGCTCTTCCCCAATCTGATGCCCTGTACCTGCCTTCACCCTCTCAATCAATTGCCTGCCATATAATTTCCCAGGAATACTCAACAGACTTATACCTCTTTAATTTGAGCACTTACTCTTATCCCCTTTGCCATTGTACAATGGCACTATGCAAGCATTCTGCCAGTCCTCAGGCACCTTACCATGAATCATACATATACTAAATAACCTTACCAACCCGTCAACAATACAGTCACCCCCCTTTTTAATAGATTCCACTGCAATACCATCCAAACCCGCTACCTTGCCGGTTTGCATCTTCCACAAAGCTTTAACTACCTCTTCTCTGTTTACTAAATCATCCTCCCTAACCCTCTCACTTTACTCACAATCTCGACAAAAACACCCTATATCTGCCACTCTATCATCAGATACATTCAACAGACCTTCAAAATACTCACTCCATCTTCTCACATCACCACTACTTGTTATCACCTCCCCATGAACCCCCTGCACTGATGTTCCTATTTGTTCCCTTGTCTTACACACTACATTTACCTACTTTTAAAACATCTTTTCATTTTCCCTAAAATTCAATGAGATTCCCTCACCCCAACTCTCATTTGCCCTCTTTTTCGCCTCTTGCACTTTTCTCTTGACCTCCTACCTCTATCTTTTATATATCTCCCAGGTATATGAATTATTTCCCTGCAAAAGATTGTCCAAATGCCTCTCTCTTCTCTTTCAGTAATAATCGTACTTCTTCATGCCACCACTCACTACCCTTTCTAATCAGCACACCTCCCATGCTTCTCATGCCACAAGCATCTTTTGCACAAGCCATCACTGCTTCAATAAATACATTCTATTGCTTCCCCACTCCCCTTACGTCTCTTTTTCTCACCTTTTTCCATTCTGTACTCTTTATATATATATATTTTTCTTTTCTTTCATACTATTCGCCATCTCCCGCATTAGCGAGGTAGCGTTGAGAACAGAGGACTGGGCCCTTGAGGGAATATCCTCACCTGGGCCCCTTCTCTGTTCCCTCTTTTGGAAAATTAAAAAAAAAAGTGAGAGGGGAGGATTTCCAGCCCCCCGCTCCCTCCCCTTTTAGTCGCCTTCTACGACACACAGGGAATACGTGGGAAGTATTCTTTCTCCCCTATCCCCAGGGATAAAAACTGGAGGAAGTAAAGTGTTTTAGATGTCTGGGAGTGGATCTGGCAGAGGATGGAATCATGGAAGCGGAAGTGAATCATAGGGTGGGGGAGGGGGCGAAAATCCTGGGAGCCTCGAAGAATGTGTGGCAGTCAACAACATTTTCTCGGAAAGCAAAAATGGGAATGTTTGAAGGAATAGTGGTTCCAACAATGTTGTATGGTTGCGAGGCGTGGGCTATGAATAGATGTGCGCAGGAGGGTGGATGTGCCGGAAATGAGATGTCTAAGGACACTATGTGGTGTGAGGTGGTTTAATCGTGTAGGTAATGTAAGGGTAAGAGAGATGTGTGGAAATAAAAAGAGCGTGGTTGAGAGAGCAGAAGAGGGTGGTTTGAAATGGTTTGGGCACATGGAGAGAATGAGTGATGAAAGATTGACCAAGAGGATATATGTGTCGGAGGTGGAGGGAACGAGGAGAAGTGGGAGACCAAATTGGAGGTGGAAGGATGGAGTGAAAAAGATTTTGAGTGATTGGAGCCTGAACATGCAGGAGGGTGAACGGCGGGCAAGGAATAGAGTGAATTGGATCGATGAGGTATACCGGGGTCGACGTGCTGTCAATGGATTGAATCAGGGCATCTGAAGCGTCTGGGGTAAACCATGGAAAGTTGTGTGGTGCCTGGATGTGGAAAGGGAGCTGTGGTTTCGGGCATTATTACATGACAGTTAGAGACTGAGTGTGAACGAATGGGGTCTTTGTTGTCTTTTCCTAGCGCTACCTCGCACACATAAGGGCGGAGCGGGATGTTATTCCATCTGTGGCGAGGTAGCGATGGGAATAAATAAAGGCAGACAGAATGCATTATGTACATGTGTATATATGTATTTGTTTGTGTTTGTATATATTTGTGTACATTGAGATGTATAGGTATGTATATTTGCTTGTGTGGACGTGTATGTATATACATGTGTATGGGGGTGGGTTGAGACATTTCTTTCGTCTGTTTCCTTGCGCTATCTCGCAAACGCGGGAGACAGCGACAAACCAAAATAAATAAAAAAATAATATATATATATATATATATATATATATATATATATATATATATATATATATATATATATATATATATATATAATTTTTTTTTTTTTTTTGCTTTGTCGCTGTCTCCCGCGTTTGCGAGGTAGCGCAAGGAAACAGACGAAAGAAATGGCCCAACCCACCCCCATACACATGTATATACATACGTCCACACACGCAAATATACATACCTACACAGCTTTCCATGGTTTACCCCAGACGCTTCACATGCCTTGATTCAATCCACTGACAGCACGTCAACCCCGGTATACCACATCGCTCCAATTCACTCTATTCCTTGCCCTCCTTTCACCCTCCTGCATGTTCAGGCCCACATCACACAAAATCTTTTTCACTCTATCTTTCCACTTCCAATTTGGTCTCCCTCTTCTCCTCGTTCCCTCCACCTCCGACACATATATCCTCTTGGTCAATCTTTCCTCACTCATTCTCTCCATGTGACCAAACCATTTCAAAACATCCTCTTCTGCTCTCTCAACCACGCTTTTTTTATTTCCACACATCTCTCTTACCCTTACGTTACTTACTCGATCAAACCACCTCACACCACACATTGTCCTCAAACATCTCATTTCCAGCACATCCATCCTCCTGCGCACAACTCTATCCATAGTCCACGCCTCGCAACCATACAACATTGTTGGAACCACTATTCCTTCAAACATACCCATTTTTGCTTTCCGAGATAATGTTCTCGACTTCCACACATTCTTCAAGGCTCCCAGAATTTTCGCCCCCTCCCCCACCCTATGATCCACTTCCGCTTCCATGTTTCCATCCGCTGCCAGATCCACTCCCAGATATCTAAAACACTTCACTTCCTCCAGTTTTTCTCCATTCAAACTCACCTCCCAATTGACTTGACCCTCAGCCCTACTGTACCTAATAACCTTGCTCTTATTCACATTTACTCTTAACTTTCTTCTTTCACACACTTTACCAAACTCAGTCACCAGCTTCTGCAGTTTCTCACATGAATCAGCCACCAGCGCTGTATCATCAGCGAACAACAACTGACTCACTTCCCAATCTCTCTCATCCCCAACAGACTTCATACTTGCCCCTCTTTCCAAAACTCTTGCATTCACCTCCCTAACAACCCCATCCATAAACAAATTAAACAACCATGGAGACATCACACACCCCTGCCGCAAACCTACATTCACTGAGAACCAATCACTTTCCTCTCTTCCTACACGTACACATGCCTTACATCCTCGATAAAAACTTTTCACTGCTTCTAACAACTTGCCTCCCACACCATATATTCTTAATACCTTCCACAGAGCATCTCTATCAACTCTATCATATGCCTTCTCCAGATCCATAAATGCTACATACAAATCCATTTGCTTTTCTAAGTATTTCTCACGTACATTCTTCAAAGCAAACACCTGATCCACACATCCTCTACCACTTCTGAAACCACACTGCTCTTCCCCAATCTGATGCTCTGTACATGCCTTCACCCTCTCAATCAATACCCTCCCATATAATTTACCAGGAATACTCACCAAACTTATACCTCTGTAATTTGAGCACTCACTCTTATCCCCTTTGCCTTTGTACAATGGCACTATGCACGCATTCCGCCAATCCTCAGGCACCTCACCATGAGTCATACATACATTAAATAACCTTACCAACCAGTCAACAATACAGTCACCCCCTTTCTTAATAAATTCCACTGCAATACCATCCAAACCTGCTGCCTTTTTTTTTTTTTTTTTTTTTTTTTTTTTTCCAAAAGAAGGAACAGAGAAGAGGTCCAGGTGAGGATATTCCCTCAAAGGCCCAGTCCTCTGTTCTTAACGCTACCTCGCTATCGCGGGAAATAGTGAATAGTATGAAAAAAAAAAAAAAAAAAAATATATATATATATATATATATATATATATATATATATATATATATTTATTCATATGTATATATATATATATATATATATATATATATATATATATATATATATATATATATATATATATATATATTATCATTATTATACTTAGCCGCTGTGTCCTGCGTTAGGGAGGCAGAGCCAGGACACAGACGAAGAATGTCCACCTCCACTTATATACACATATATACAAAGACGCCCATATACGCACTTATACATATAAACTTATACATGCATATACAGACACGGACATTTACATATATACACATACACATATTCATACTTGCTTGACTTCATCCATTTCTGTCGCTACCCCGCCACACTCGAGACAGCAACACTGTACCCGCTTCAGCGACTTATTGTCAGGAAAAGACAAAAAAGGGCCACATTTTT
Organism: Panulirus ornatus; assembly: GCF_036320965.1. Classification (NCBI taxonomy): domain Eukaryota; kingdom Metazoa; phylum Arthropoda; class Malacostraca; order Decapoda; family Palinuridae; genus Panulirus; species Panulirus ornatus. The sequence continues at coordinate 44,923,780 of NC_092239.1, read as the reverse complement.
TCACACTCAGTGTAGCTGTCATGTGTATATGTATATGGTAATCTAATTTACCTTGTTGTAACAACACACGAATATAATCTAGTATCATATTCGATCCCCAGTCGGTGTTGGCAGTAGACTTTAACCCAGAAAAAGTAGACAATAGGAACACCACCGCCAGCACCACCAGTAGCGTCGTCAGGATGGCCACCCACACCAGGGGTTTGAGGGGCAGCAGAAAGCCCCACGGGTCCACCTTTGGCCGCCCTCTCCGAGCTACGATCCTGTGGTCGTCTATCATGATTTCTCTAGTGAAGTCTACCATCTCTTTGCGAAAGATCCTGATACTGAATGGACCGAGACCCATGTCTACCTCCTGTATAAGAAAAAATGAAATTAAGAGTTATCATTTGGTAGGTGAAATTACAAAAACCAAGTTAATAAACAAACTAATAAAATGAAGAATAAAGTGGTTAATGGAATGAGATGTTACTCAATGGAACACGCTTTTTTATTTCTAGCTGTTTATATTTAAAGCAAAATTAACTATAACTCAGAGACGTGCTGTGCCACACATGTCCTTTACGTCACATAACTTTTTCTTCAGCTTACCTTCCTGCCCACCATACCCACCATGCCGGTCCAGGAGCCATTCTTCAGCTTACCTTCCTTGCCCATCATACTCACCATGCCAGTCCAGGAGCTATCCTCCTTCCTGCCCAATATACCCACCATGTCGGTCCAGGAGCCAGTCTTCAGCTTACCTTCCTTGCCCATCATACCTACCATGGCGGTCCAGGAACGAGTCTTCAGCTTACCTTCCTGCCCACCATACCCATCATCCCGGTCCAGGAACCATTCTTCAATTTCCCTCCCCAAGAGCCGTCAGGAGGCCGGACGTACTTGTACCTTGTAAAGAAGATTTGTGAAAGGTCGTGACGCCGATACCAAATACTAGCCCCTCATGGTTTTGTGAGCTGCTTAAGTTGACTAGAAGTAAATGCTTCTTATATTATCTTGATGCGGGTGTATGCAAGTTGTGAGGTGTCAATTACTGGGTGTGGCTGTAAAATGAGGTTATAAGTAACGATATGGCTATTGGTAAACGTAATTTATTTCTTAGGTATTAAAAGGAATATTCGTCAGAGGTGGAGGGAACAAAGAGAAGCGGGAAACCAAACTAGTAATGGAATTTTTGGAGTGAAAAACATTCTAAGTAATCTGGACCTGAACATACAGGAGGGTGAAAGGCATGCAAGGAATAGAGTGAATTAGAACCATGTGGTATAACGGGGTAGAACTGCTATCACTGGACTGAAGCAGGGCATGTGAAGCGTCCATGGTAAACCATGGAAAAATCTGTTGGGCCTGGATGTGGATAGGTAGCTGTAGTTTCGGTGCATTATACATGACAGCTAGAGACTGAGTGTGAACGAATGAGACCTTTTTTGTCTATTTTCCAAACGATACCTTTCTGAAGCAGCGATGCTGTTTCCTGTATAACGGGGTGTCGCGAGGAATAGATTAGGGCAAGCAAATATGAATATGTATACACACATATGTCGGTATATATCCATGCATGTACAGGTATGTTTATATATATATATATATATATATATATGTATATATATATATATATATATATATATATATATATATATATATATATATATATATATATATATCATACAAACCTCCAGCAAACGAGGATCGAACCCGGAACCCCTGTGCAACAGGCGAGAGCGCTACCAATAGATTATGATCGCCTCTATTGAGAAATGAGTATTCGAATACTATGTACTCGAATACCCTTCGTCTCACGTTGGTAAGCAACGGGGTCAACACCGGTCATTTCCCATCAGGCTCAGACAGACAGCAGATAGCATTTTACGAAACCTAACTGTACAACTCGGAGGTATATGAATACGAACAAAGTGCATATAAACGTGGACATTCATAGAACATATAAACCTCCAACAGCCCTATAGGGCCGATCATAGCCTAGCAGTAGCGCTCCCTCCTGTTGAACAGGGGTCCCGAGTTCGCGCCTGGCTATTGGAGGCTTACGTGTTAATTGATAGGCGCGCGAAAGAGAAAGTTTTGGATGTAAATGTGCTGAGAGGTGCAACTGGAGGGATGTCTGATTATTACCTTGTGGAGGCGAAAGTGATGGTTCGTAGAGATTTTCAGAGAAGAAGAGAAAATGTTGGGCTGAAAAGAGTGTTGAGAGTAAGCAAACTTGGGAAGGAGACTTGTGAGAGTAAGTACCAGGTGAGAGTGAGTACAGAATAGAAAAACGTGAGAACAAAGGACGTAAGGGGAGTGGGAGAGGAAATGGGATGTATTTAGGGAAGCAATGATGGCTTGCGCAAAAGATACTTGTGGCATGAGAAGCATGGGAGGGGTCAGATTAGAAAGGGTAGTGAGTGGTGGGATTAAGAAGTAAGATTATTAGTGAAAGAGAAGAGAGAGGCATTTGAACGATTTTTGCAGGGAAATAATGCAAATGAGTGGGAGATGTATAGAGGAAAGAGTCAGGAGGTCAAGAGAAAGGTGCAAGTGGTGAAAAAGAGGGCAAATGAGAGTTGGGGTGAGAGAGTATCATCAAATTTTAAGGAGAATAAAAGATGTTTTCGAAGTAAGTAAATAAAGTGCGTAAGACAAGGGAAATAATGGGATCTTCAGTGAAAGGGGCAAGGGGGAGGTGATAACAAGTAGTGGTGATGTGAGAAGGAGATGGAGTGAGTATTTTGAAGATTTGTTGAATGTGTTTGATGATAGAGTGGCAGATATAGGGTGTTTTGCTCGAAGTGGTGTGCAAAGTGAGAAGGTTAGGGAAAATGATTTGGTAAACAGAGAAGAGGTAGTAAAAGCTTTGCGGAAGATGAGAGCCGGCGAGGTAGCGGGTTTGCATGGTATTGCAGTGGAATTTGTTAAAAAAGGGGTGACTGTATTGTTGAGTGGTTGGTAAGGTTATTTAATGTATGTATGGTTCATGGTGAGGTGCCTGAGGACTGGCAGAATGCTTGCATAGTGCCATTGTACAAAGGCAAAGGGGATAAAAGTGAGTGCCCAAATTACAGAGGTAAAGGTTTGTTTGGTATTCCTGAGAAATTATATGAGAGGGTATTGATTGAGAGGGTGAGGGCATGTACAGAGCATCAGATTTGGGAAGAGCAGTGTGGTTTCAGAAGCGGTAGAGGATGTGTAGATCAGGTGTTTGCTTTGAAGAATGTATGAGATATACTTAGAAAAGCAAATGGATTTGTATGTAGCATTTATGGATCTAGAGAAGGCATATGATAGAGTTGATAGAGATGATCTGTGGAAGGTATTAAGAATATACGGTGTGAGAGGCAAGTTGTTAGAGGCAGTGAAAAGTTTTTATCGAGGATGTAAGGCATGTGTATGTGTAGGAAGAGAGAAAAGAGATTGGTTCTCAGTGAATATAGTTTGCGGCAGGGGTGTGTGATGTCTCCATGGTTGTTTAATTTGTTTATGGATGGGGGTTGTAATGGAGGTGAATGCAAGAGTTTTGGAAAGAGGGGCAAGTATGCAGTCTGTTGTGGATGAGAAAGCTTGGGAAGTGAGTCGGTTGTTCGCTGATGATACAACGCTGGTCGCTGATTCGTGTGAGAAACTGCAGAAGCTGGTGACTGAGTTTGGTAAAGTGTGTGAAAAAAGAAAGCTGAGAGTAAATGTAAATAAGAGCAAGGTTATTAGGTACAGTTGGGTTGAGGAACAAGTTGATTGGGAGGTAAGTTTGAATGGAGAAGAACTGGAGGAAATGAAGTGTTTTAGATATCTGGAAGTGGATTTGGCAGTGGATGGAACCATGGAAGCGGAAGCGAATCATAGGGTGGGGGAGGGGGCGAGAGTTCTGGGAGCCTTGAAGAATGTGTGGAAGTCGAGAACATTATCTCGGAAAGCAAAAATTGGTATGTTTGAAGGAATAGTGGTTCCAACACTGTTATATGGTTGAGAGACGTGGGCTATAGATAGAGTTGTGCGGAGAAGGGTGGATGTGCTGGATTTGAGATGTTTGAGGACAATATGTTGTTTGAGGTGGTTTGATCGAATAAGCAATCAAGGGTAAGAGAGATATGCGGAAATAAAAAGTATGTGGTTGAGAGAGCAGAAGAGGGTGTTTTGAAATGGTTTGGTCACATGGAGAGAATGTGAGAGGAAAGATTGACCAAGAGGATATATGTCAGAGGTGAAGGGAAAGAGGAGTGAGAGACCAAATTGGAGGTGGAAAGATGGAGTGAAAAAGATTTTGAGTGTTCAGGGCCTGAATATGCAGGAAGTTGAAAGCCGTGCAATCAATAGAGTGAATTGGAACGATGTGGTATACCGTGGTCGACGTGCTGTCAATGGAATGAACCGGGGCATGTGAAGCGTCTGGGGTAAACGATGGAAAGTTCTGTGGGACCTCGATGTGGAAAGGGAGCTGTGGTTTCGGTGCATTATCACATGACAGCTAGAGAGAGAATGTGGACGAAAGTGGCCTTTGTTGTCATTTCCTAGCGCTATCTAGCGCACTTTTTGGGGGAGGGGTTGGCTATTTTTAAGTGTGGCAGGATGGCGATAGGAATGAATAAAGGAAGACAGTATGAATTATGTGCATGTCTATATATGTATATGTCTGTGTGTGTATATATATGTATACGTTGAGATGTAAAGGTATGTATATTTGTGTGTGTGGATGTGTACGTATATACATGTGTATGTGGGACGGTTCGGCCATTCTTTCGTCTGTTTCCTTGCGCTACGTCGCTAACGCGGGAGAGAGCGACAAAGCAAAATATATACAACTAAATTATACACATATACATATACATATATATATGTATATATATATATATATATATATATATATATATATATATATATATATATATATATATATATATATATATATATATATATATATTTTTTTTTTTTTTTTTTTTTTATACTTTGTCGCTGTCTCCCGCGTTTGCGAGGTAGCGCAAGGAAACAGACGAAAGAAATGGCCCAACCCCCCCCCCCCATACACATGTACATACGTCCACACACGCAAATATACATACCTACACAGCTTTCCATGGTTTACCCCAGACGCTTCACATGCACTTGATTCAATCCACTGACAGCACGTCAACCCCTGTATACCACATCGCTCCAATTCACTCTATTCCTTGCCCTCCTTTCACCCTCCTGCATGTTCAGGCCCCGATCACACAAAATCTTTTTCACTCCATCTTTCCACCTCCAATTTGGTCTCCCTCTTCTCCTCGTTCCCTCCACCTCCGACACATATATCCTCTTGGTCAATCTTTCCTCACTCATTCTCTCCATGTGCCCAAACCATTTCAAAACACCCTCTTCTGCTCTCTCAACCACGCTCTTTTTATTTCCACACATCTCTCTTACCCTTACGTTACTTACTCGATCAAACCACCTCACACCACACATTGTCCTCAAACATCTCATTTCCAGCACATCCATCCTCCTGCGCACATCTCTACCCATAGCCCACGCCTCGCAACCATACAACATTGTTGGAACCACTATTCCTTCAAACATACCCATTTTTGCTTTCCGAGATAATGTTCTCGACTTCCACACATTTTTCAAGGCTCCCAAAATTTTCGCCCCCTCCCCCACCCTATGATCCACTTCCGCTTCCATGGTTCCATCCGCTGACAGATCCACTCCCAGATATCTAAAACACTTCACTTCCTCCAGTTTTTCTCCATTCAAACTCACCTCCCAATTGACTTGACCCTCACCCCTACTGTACCTAATAACCTTGCTCTTATTCACATTTACTCTTAACTTTCTTCTTCCACACACTTTACCAAACTCAGTCACCAGCTTCTGCAGTTTCTCACATGAATCAGCCACCAGCGCTGTATCATCAGCGAACAACAACTGACTCACTTCCCAAGCTCTCTCATCCCCAACAGACTTCATACTTGCCCCTCTTTCCAGGACTCTTGCATTTACCTCCCTAACAACCCCATCCATAAACAAATTAAACAACCATGGAGACATCACACACCCCTGCCGCAAACCTACATTCACTGAGAACCAATCACTTTCCTCTCTTCCTACACGTACACATGCCTTACATCCTCGATAAAAACTTTTCACTGCTTCTAACAACTTGCCTCCCACACCATGGTGAGGTGCCTGAGGATTGGCGGAATGCGTGCATAGTGCCATTGTACAAAGGCAAAGGGGATAAGAGTGAGTGCTCAAATTACAGAGGTATAAGTTTGTTGAGTATTCCTGGTAAATTATATGGGAGGGTATTGATTGAGAGGGTGAAGGCATGTACAGAGCATCAGATTGGGGAAGAGCAGTGCGGTTTCAGAAGTGGTAGAGGATGTGTGGATCAGGTGTTTGCTTTGAAGAATGTATGTGAGAAATACTTAGAAAAGCAAATGGATTTGTATGTAGCATTTATGGATCTGGAGAAGGCATATGATAGAGTTGATAGAGATGCTCTGTGGAAGGTATTAAGAATATATATATATATATATATATATATATATATATATATATATATATATATATATATATATATATATATATATATATATATATATATATATATATAACAGAATGGCCCAACCCACCCACATGAACATTTATATACATACACGTCCACACACGCAAATATACATACCTATACATCTCATCGTATACATATATATATATATATATATATATATATATATATATATATATATATATATATATATATATATATATATATATATATATATATATATATATACACACACACACACAGACATATACATATATACACAAGTGCAAAGTTCACACTGTCTGCCTTTAGTAACTCCCATCGCCACGCCGCCACGCATGAATTAACAACCCCTTCTCCCCTCATGTGCACGAGGTAGCGCTAGGAAAAGACAACAAAGGCCACATTCGTTCATACCCAGTCTCTAGCTGTCATGTATAATGCACTGAAACTACGGCTCACTTTCCATATCCAGGCCCCACAGAACTTTTTATGGTTTACCCAAGACGCTTGACACGCCCTGGTGCAATCCATTGACAGCACTTCGACCCCCGTATACCACATCGATCCAATTCGCTCTATTCCTTGCACGCCTTTCAGCCTCCTGCATGTTCTGGCTCCAATCAATCAAAATCTTTTTCACTCCATCTTTCCACCTCCAGTTTGGTCTCCCACTTCTCCTCGTTCTCTCTACCTCTGACAAATATATCCTATGGGTCAATCTTTTCTCATTCATTCTCTCCATGTGACTAAACCATTTCAAAACACCCTCTTCTGCTCTCTCAACCACACTCATTTCATTACCACACATCTCTCTTACCCTATTATTACTTACTCGATCAAACAACATCACACCACATATTGTCCTCAAACATCTCATTTCTTGCACATCCACCCTCCTCCGCACAAATCGAAACCATATAACATTGCTGGAACCACTATTCCTTCAAACATACCCATTTTTTCTTTCCGAGATAATGTTCTCGACATCCACACATTCTTCACCGCTCCCAGAACTTTCGCCCCCTCTCCCACCCTATGATTCACTTCCGCTTCCATGGTTCCATCCGCTACCGAATCCACTCCCAGATATCTAAAACACTTCACTTCCTCCGATAACCTTGATCGTATTCATATTTACTCTCAGCTTTCTTCTTTCACACAATTACCATACTCAGTCACCAGTTTTTGCATTTTCTAACACGAATCAGCCACCAGCGATGTATCATCAGCGAACAACAACTGACTTACTTCCCGAGCTCTCTCATCCACAACAGACTGCATACTTGCCCCTCTCTCCAAAACTCTTGCATTCACCTCCATAACAACCCCATCCACAAACAAATTAAACAGTCTTGGAGACATCACACACCCCTGCTGCAAACCAACATTCACTAAGAAACAATCACTTTCCTCTCTTCCTACACGTACACATGCCTTACATCCTCAATAAAAACCTTTCACTGCTTCTAACAACTTGCCTCCCACACCATATATTCTTAATAACTTTCACAAAGCATCTCTACCATCTCTATCATATGCCTTCTCCAGATCCATAAATGCTACATACAAATCCATTTGCTTTTCTAAGTATTTCTCACATACATTGTTCAAGGCAAACACCTGATCCACACATCCTCTACCACTTCTGAAACCACACTGTTCTTCCCCAATCTGATGCTCTGTACATGCCTTCACCCTCTCAATCAATACCCTCCCATATATATTCCCAGGAATACTCAACAAACTTATATCACTGAAATTTGAGCACTCACTTTTATCCCCTTTGTTTTTGTACAATGCCACTATGCAAGCATTCTGCCAATCCTCAGGCACCTCACCATGAGTCATACATACATTAAATAACCTTACCAACCAGTCAACAATACAGTCACCCCAATTTTTCATAAGTTCCACTGCAATACCATCCAAATCCGCTGCCTTGACGGCTTTCATCTTCCGCAAAGCTTTTGCTACCTCTTCTCTGTTTACCAAATCATTTTCCCTAACCCTCTCACTTTCCACACCACCTCTACCAAAACACCCAATATATGCCAGTCTATCATCAAATACATTCAACAAACCTTTAAATACTCACTCCATGTCCTTCTCACATCACCACTACTTGTTATCACCTCTCTTTTAGCCCCCTTCACTGAAGTTCCCATTTGTTCCCTTCTCGTACGCACTTTAGTTACCTCATTTCAAAACATCTTTCTATTCTCCCTAAGGTGGTGTGAGGTGGTTTGATCGAGTAAGTAACGTAAGGGTAAGAGAGATGTGTGGAAATAAAAAGAGCGTGGTTGAGAGAGCAGAAGAGGGTGTTTTGAAATGGTTTGGTCACATGGAGAGAATGAGTGAGGAAAGATTGACCAAGAGAATATATGTGTCGGAGGTGGAGGGAACGAGGAGAAGAGGGAGACCAAATTGGAGGTGGAAAGATGGAGTGAAAAAGATTTGTGTGATCGGGGCCTGAACATGCAGGAGGGTGAAAGGAGGGCAAGGAATAGAGTGAATTGGAGCGATGTGGTATACAGGGGTTGACGTGCTGTCAGTGGATTGAATCAAGGCATGTGAAGCGTCTGGGGTAAACCATGGAAAGCTGTGTAGGTATGTATATTTGCGTGTGTGGACGTGTGTATGTACGTGTGTATGGGGGTTGGGCCATTTCTTTCGTCTGTTTCCTTGCGCTACCTCGCAAACGCGGGAGACAGCGACAAAAAAAAAAAAAAAAAAAAAAAAAAAAAAAAAATATATATATATATATATATATATATATATATATATATATATATATATATATATATATATATATATATACATATATATATATATATATATTCAATTTTTGGGCGTTTGTGTGTGTGTGTGTGTGTGTGTGTGTGCTTGGGTGCGTGCATCCATGTTTTTTCAAGTAACACGTAAACATTGACTTATATCTTTACTTATGCGATTATAATCACAACGTTTGATACTGATTAGAGGGTCAGCTTAAGATATACCTAAAGATTACAATGGTTGTACAATGTTGGCAAATAATGAAACATTTTGTTTGATTATTCATTGAAGTGTCACCAACTCACACAAACAGATTTGTTATTGGGTATGAGTCTTAAATGTTGACACTGATCCATATCCATATAAGGGATATCTTTCATTGGCAGAAGTTTTCAATATAGTTTAAAAGATAATCGTATCGTTACCTATTTACTTGAGCGTAGTGTCTTTTCTACTAACATTTTGTCAGTTAAAGTAACTATAGAGCAGAACTTGTATCAAACCTTACGTGAAGTTCATAGTGTTGGCTAGTATCTGTAGCAAGTGTACCATTGGACCTTCGAATAATGGGATGGAAGATATGACACCATCTTCCCTGACCAGCCCAGTGTGTGGAAGGAACTCTTCTGCCGCCACGACCAAAATGGGTCCGTGAACCAACCTGTACGGAGGAGGGACGTTAGACGAAATAGTTGGTGACACACTTAAGTAGGGAGAGAAATATTAACTCACTATTATATTTTCCCTTACATCAAGTCCTCAATGTTAAACCTCAGGCTGTTAAAGAACAAATGATATCAACTTGGCTAGAGCCACGTGTCCTGCAGTACTTCGATCGAAGTAGCTATTCAGTGTACTTGCATACACTCCTCCCTCTTATCACTTTCGTGATCTTCAACCCGTAAAACAGATTCCTTTGAAACAGTCTATAAAGATGTTTATTTTTCTATCTACAGACTCCCAGCCTGAAATAGTCGTTGATAAGAATATATTAAATGAAATATAATTGTTTCAGGTACACAGCTCAGGACTGTCACCAGGAGCTCCTCCTTCAGAAAGACGTTCAGTTTCAAAAACAGAATAGCGAACTTCAGTTTCCAGGAAGGAGTCAAGTTCCTGAACGTCTGACAGCGACTTGGTATATTCAAGAAGGATGAGCCATATTGGAACGAATTGGAGCCTGTATTGGTAGCTTCTTGGTGAGTCTTTATGTTCGCTCTGGTTAAATACGAAGGGAAAGAATCAGCTCGTGTGAGGCAAACTCATCCTCCATTATAAGTATTTTTCCTTATTTGGCGTATTTGATGATAATACGTACAAAGTACGTAATAAATCTTCATGGTTAGAGACAAATGCATTTTCAATATAATCTTGATATGATTAGTATATCTGAATTTTGGTTATATTTAGAAATCGAAATTTCCCTGCTGAACATCCAGTTCCAGGACACACTTTAACACTTACAGGGGAAGTAAAGTAGAGAGTAGTGTGTTACATTTTGTTCAAGCTTATCTTAATCCTCCACTGGAAAATATTGTTGCTGTTGATGATATCTTCCTAACTTTCTAAAATCTAAAGATAAACTTCGTAATTTAACAAAAGAATTATATAGAATACTTGTGCAGGACTCAGAGGTGAACGAAAGATCGCAGAAGTTTGTTATGAGCAGGTTCGATCATAGATGCAGTTTTTAACATGCCGGTATTCAAGAGGGAAGAGTACCTTTCCAGTAGCTGAGGGCGAAATTTCTATGTAGATTTGTATGATAGTGTCCTAACACCATTGATTGAGATACTCGCAAGGAGATATTATTATGCTTGTTTCTAACTACAAAGAGGATCTGTTTAATGATGATTAGATTTTAGAACAGTATTGATAAGATCTAGGATGATATCGTCCATGAAAACGATAATGAAGATCCTTCAAAAATCTTCAGGAAAATTTTCAAAGTAGTTGAGGGAGCATATGTGCCAATGACTAGAAAACTGTCTTTTACCCACAGCAAAGTCCATACTAATTGAACAGTGACTACATAAAGACGTGCCTGATGTCTAAGAGAGTTGCATATAATAAAGCCATAACTCATGTCCAGAATTCAAATCCATTTCTAAGTGAGGAAACCCATTACAACGCATCGACATAAAAGCTGAAAATATGTTCACAGAGAATGGAATGAAAATAAACAAAAAGGCAGTAATGACAAGGAAACAGGTAAATTATTTGAAAGCTACGTTAAAGTGAGGAGGAGATGAAGAGAGTATTTTGAAAGATTGTTAGATATGTTTGATGATAGATAGACAGATGTAGGGTATCTGTGTCGGGATGATATGCGAAGTGAGAGAGTCAGGGAGAGTGATTTCGTAAAGAGGGAAGAGGTGGTAAAGTCCTTGCGGAGGATGAAATCCGGCAAGGCAGCGATATTGGATGGTGCTGTAGTTGAATGTATTAAGTAAGAAAGGGGATGACTGTTGTGTTGACTGATTGGTAAGAAAATTCATTGTATGCATGGATCATCCTAAAGTACCTGAGGATTGAGAAATGCATGTATAGTGCCACTGTATAGAGTAAATGGGTAAAAGGTGAGTCTTCAAATTATGTAGATATCAGTTTGCTAAGTGTAACTGGAAAATCGTATGGGATGGTATTGATTGAGAGGGTGATGGCATGAGCAGAGCATCAGATTGAGGAAGAGCAGTATGGTTTCAGAAGTGGAAGAGGATGTGTGGATCAGTTGTCTGCTTTGAAGAGTGTGAAAGCAATACTTAGAAAGACTGATGGATTTGTATGTGGCATTTATGGATCTGGAGAAGGCATGTGTAGGGTTGACAGAGATGCTTTGTGGAAGGTGTTAAGAATACATGGTGTGGGAGAAAAGCTATGATAAGTCTTTTATCTAGAGTGTAAAGCGTGCGTATGAGCAGGAAGAGAGTATAGAGATTGATTCCCAGTGAAGGCTGGTCTGCGGCAAGGGTGTGTGATGTCACCGTGTATATTTTGTTTATGGATGGGGTGGTGAGGGAGGTAAATAAAAGAATTTTAGGGAGAGAGGCGAATGCGCAGTCTAATGAAGAAGAAAGACCAAGGAAAGTGACCAAGGTAAGCGCTAGTGGCTGATTCGAGTGTGAAACTGCAGTAGTTGGTGACTAAGTTTGGAAGTGTGTGAAAGAAGAAAGCTGAGACTAAACGTAAATAAAAGCAATATTATTATATTCAGCAAGGTTAAGGGACAAGTCCGTTGGAATGGAAGTTTGAATGGAGAAAAATTGGAGGAAGTAGAGTGTTTTAGATATCTGGGAGTGAACGTGGCAGCGAATGGAATCAGGTAAGCGGAAGTGAGCCATAGGATGGGGGAGTGGGCGAAGGTTCTAGGAGCGATATAGAATGTGTGGAAAAAGAGTGTTATTCCGGAGCGGAAAAATTGGCATGTTTGAAAGCATAGTATTTCCAAAAATGTTATATGGGTGTGAGGCGTGAGTTATGGATAAGGTTATGCAGAAGGTGGGGGTATTAGAAATGAAATGTTCGAGGACAATATGTGGTGTGAGGTGGTTTGATCGAGTAAGTAATGAAAGGGTAAGTGAGATGTGTGGTAATAAAAAGAGTGTGGTTGAGACAGCAGAAGAGGGAGTGTTCAAATGGTTTGGATATATGGAGGGAATAAGTGCAGAAAGGTTGACAAAAAATATATGTGTCAGAGGTAGAGGGAACAAGCAGAAGTGGGAGACCAAATTGATCGTAAATGGCAGACTGAAAGATATTCTAAGCGATTGTGACCTGAACATGCAAGAGAGTAAGAAGCGTGCAACGTATAAAGTGAACTGGAACGGTATATTATACTGGGGCCGGTGCGCTATCAATGGACTGAACAAGGGCAAGTGAAATGTCTGGGGGAAAACATGGAAAGGTCTATGATGCCTGGATGTAGAGTGGAAGCTGCGGTTTCGTTTCATTACACATTACAGCTAGAAAATAAGTGTAGGCGGATATAAAAAAATTCGTCTGTTTTCCTGGCGCTAACTCGTTAACACATGGGAAGGTAATGCTGTTTCCTGTGAGACAAGGTTGCACCATTAGTGGTGGAGGAGACCAAGTGCATATGGAGGCGCACCTTCATAGAACATACAAACCTCCAACAGCAAAGACATATATATATATATATATATATATATATATATATATATATATATATATATATATATATATATATATTTATATATATATATATATATTATCCCTGGGGATAGGGGAGAAAGAATACTTCCCACGTATTCCCTGCGTGTCGTAGAAGGCGACTAAAAGGGAAGGGAGCGGGGGGCTGGAAATCCTCCCCTCTCTTTTTTTTTTTTTTTTTTTTTTTTCCAAAAGAAGGAACAGAGAAGAGGTCCAGGTGAGGATATTCCCTCAAAGGCCCAGTCCTCTGTTCTTAACGCTACCTCGCTATCGCGGGAAATAGCGAATAGTATGAAAAAAAAAAAAAAAAAATATATATATATATATATATATATATATATATATATATATATATATATATATATATATATATATATATATATATATATATATATATATATATATATATATATATATATATATATATATATATATATATTGGAAATGTGTGGAAGTTGACAACATTATCTCGGAAAGCAAAAATGGGTATGTTTGAAGGAATAGTGGTTCCAACAATGTTGTATGGTTGCGAGGCGTGGGCTATGGATAGAGTTGTGCGGCAGGAGGATGGATGTGCTGGAAATGAGATGTTTGAGGACAATGTGTGGTGTGAGGTGGTTTGATCGAGTAAGTAACGTAAGGGTAAGAGAGATGTGTGAAATAAAAAGAGCGTGGTTGAGAGAGCAGAAGAGGGTGTTTTGAAATGGTTTGGGCACATGGAGAGAATAAGTGAGGAAAGATTGACCAAGAGGATATATGTGTCGGAGGTGGAGGGAACGAGGAGAAGTGGGAGACCAAATTGGAGGTGGAAAGATGGAGTGAAAAAGATTTTGTGTGATCGGAGCCTGAACATGCAGGAGGGTGAAAGGAGGGCAAGGAATAGAGTGAATTGGATCGATGTGATATACCGGGGTTGACATGCTGTCAGTGGATTGAATCAGGGCATGTGAAGCGTCTGGGGTAAACCATGGAAAGCTGTGTAGGTATGTATATTTGCGTGTGTGGACGTATGTATATACATGTGTATGGGGGTGGGTTTGGCCATTTCTTTCGTTCGTTTCCTTGCGCTACTTCGCAAACGCGGGAGACAGCGACATAGCAAAAAAAATATATATATATATATATATGTATATGTATATATATATATATGAGAGAGAGTTGATAGAGATGCTCTGTGGAAGGTGCTAAGAATATATGGTGTGGGAGGCAAGTTGTTAGAAGCAGTGAAAAGTTTTTATCGAGGATGTAAGGCATGTGTACGTGTAGGAAGAGAGGAAAGTGATTGGTTCTCAGTGAATGTAGGTTTGCGGCAGGGTGTGTGATGTCTCCATGGTTGTTTAATTTGTTTATGGATGGGGTTGTTAGAGAGGTGAATGCAAGAGTTTTGGAAAGAGGGGCAAGTATGCAGTCTGTTGTGGATGAGAGAGCTTGGGAAGTGAGTCAGTTGTTGTTCGCTGATGATACAGCGCTGGTGGCTCATTCATGAGAGAATCTGCAGAAGCTGGTGACTGAGTTTGGTAAAGTGTGTGAAAGAAGAAAGTTAAGAGTAAATGTGAATAAGAGCAAGGTTATTAGGTACAGTAGGGTTGAGGGTCAAGTCAATTGAGAGGTAAGTTTGAATGGAGAAAAACTGGAGGAAGTAAAGTGTTTTAGATATCTGGGAGTGGATCTGGCAGCTGATGGAACCATGGAAGCGGAAGTGAATCATAGGGTGGGGGAGGGGGTGAAAATCCTGGGAGCCTTGAAGAATGTTTGGAAGTCGAGAACATCATCTCCGAAAGCAAAAATGGGTATTTTTGAAGGAATAGTGGTTACAACAATGTTGTATGGTTGCGAGGCGTGGACTATGGATAGAGTTGTGCGCAGGAGGGTGGATGTGCTGGAAATGAGATGTTTGAGAACAATATGTGGTGAGGTGGTTTGATCGAGTAAGTAATGTAAGGGTAAGAGAGATGTGTGGAAATAAGAACGTGGTTGAGAGAGCTGAGAAGAGTGTTTTGAAATGGTTTGGGCACATGGAGAGAATGAGTGAGGAAAGATTGACCAAGAGGATATATGTGTCGGAGATGGAGGGAACGAGGAGAAGTGGGAAACCAAATTGTAGGTGGAAAGATGGAGTGAAAAAGATTTTGAGTGATCGGAGCCTGAAGATGCAGCAGGGTGAAAGGCGGGCAAGGAATAGAGTGAATTGGATCGATGTGGTATACCGGGGTCCGACGTGTTGTCAACGAATTGAATCAGGGCATGTGAAGCGTCTGGGGTAAACCATGGAAAGTTCTGTGGGGCCTGGATGTGGAAAGGGAGCTGTGGTTTCGGGCGTTATTATATGACAGCTAGAGACTGAGTGTGAACGAATGGGGCCTTTGTTGTCTTCTCCTAGCGCTACCTCGCACACATGAGGGGGGTTGGGGGATGTTATTCCATGAGTAGCGAGGTGGCGATGGGAATAAAAAAAAAAGGCAGACAGTATGAATTATGTACATGTGTATATATGTATATGTCTGTGTGTGTGTATATATATGTGCACATTGAGATGTATAGGTATGTATATTTGCGTGTGTGGACGTGTATGTATATACATGTGTATGTGGGTGCGTTGGGCCATTTCTTTCGTCTGTTTCCTTGCGTTACCTCGCAAACGCGGGAGACAGCGACAAAGCAAAATAAATAAATAAACAAATATATATATATATATATATATATATATATATATATATATATATATATATATATATATATATATATATATATATATATATATATATATTTATCTATTTATTTATTAAATGCATGTATACGTCCCTCAAAAAACAGATTGGACAGCCATGATGACGTTGTATACCCTTGAAGTAGACCAACTTTCACTTAAACCTCTTACCCTCTTCCTTTCGTATTCGTATACATTTTTTATTCTCCCATTACTAAACGCTCATCATAACAAGTGGCTTTCCTCCTACAGCATATGGTTTTATTATCATCCAGAAGTTTGATATTTCTGCCATATGATACCCTCTCCCTTGGTTCATAACGCCACATACAAATCCCTCACTTTCTTTTACTACTTCTCATGCATTTCTCTTTTTTTTAAAAGATCTACTTGATCCACATATCCTCATCCAATATAAAAACCACATTACTCTTCCCCAGTTTGACACTCATTTACATTGCCCCACCCACTTTATCAGTAGTCTCCTATGCACCTATCCAGGTAACCCCAACAGACCTGCTCTTCCTTTTAAGAGATAGCTTGTAAGATAACAAAGAGACAAGACCAGCTAATCAGGATTTAATTCTCAATTCGTGGACAGTCGTCTTCCTCAGGAGAATATGACACAGAAATGCATTACATGGGTTACATGCAATGCTGCTGGATCAAGTTCGTGGTTACTGTGGTGCGGAGTTCCCTGAATGGCCAATCAATCCTGTGTGAGACGCTTTTGGTAATATTCTCCTTAGGAAGACAGATGACGAAACATTTACGATGAAATCCAGGTTAGGTCCCACTGCTGCCGTATTTAAGTTATACATCTTAACTTTAAGCCTTCACTTTTGTTCCCCTGTCTTTATTCAAGAGCATTAAGAATGCTCTTCATATATTTTCTTTTTATTTATTTTTTCTCCTGCTATCCTCCGTAAGAACAATGACACACACACACACACACACACACACACACACACACACACACACACACACACACACACACACACACACACAAGAAAAACTAGCAAGCTGACCATTTATCTAAAACTAAGTATTGTTTTATCACGAAAAAATTGGAAAAATCATTTGAAATCACTTTCAAATATCATTTATAGGTGAGACTGTGATATGCTCACCTACTGCTACCTAGTAATGGGCTTATGTTCTTCAGATATTTTGTTGCTAGTAAGATGGCAGCCGTTCACAATGTTCATTGACCCAATTCCTATGACATCTGTTTATGACTATTCTTTCTACTACTTGTAGCAAAATTGGCTCAGTCATAATAAACCATTATGCTCACGTGTCAAACTTATCAGGGAAGAGTTTGTGGTGGGCGGTGGGAGCCAGGCCTCTCTTAGGTGTCCAGGAGGCAGCCTGCAGTGGCTGGGCGTCAGGAGGGCTGTATGGCAGGTGTACGTACGCACGACACCTGCCAGGTAGTACAGTGGTCTGTGGTATATTGATATATTTCGTTCTCATTGTGTATTTCAGAAGCCTATAACACATGATCGTGTGAGACTCAGTATTATTGTTCAAATATACACATCCATCTATTGATCATTATAATTCCAATACATATACTTCTCTCGGTAATTACTCAAGTAGTCCGTGGTTGTCGTCCACCACAAGTAACACAGTATTGGTCATGGAGAAGGAGGTATGGAGGTGCTGCAGCTGCGGGAGGGACAGGCGAGTGACGACGAGCAGCTTGGTCGACCACACCAGAAGGAGATTCTTGAGGGATGACTCCATGAAGGCGGCGAGGAAGGCTGGGTCGTCGCTCACCACCACTACCGTCATGCACCATGACAACTGACGCACCTGGTGGTGATGATGACGTCAACATGGTAAAGAGGGTAACCACTGACCTGCTTCCGTCAACGGTAACGCGAGAGTGACCTACCCACCACAACAATGATGTGAGTGACCTACCCAACTCAACAGTAATGTGAGTGACGTACCCAACTCAACAGTAATGTGAGTGACCTACACACCTCAACTATGATGAGAATGACCTTCCCAACTCAACAGTAATGTGAGTGACCTACACACCTCAAAAGTAATGTGAGTGACCTACCCACCACAACAATGATGTGAGTGACCTACCCAACTCAACAGAAATGTGAGTAACCTACCCAACTCAACAGTAACGTAAGAGTGACCTACCCACCTCAACAATGATGTGAGTGTCCTACCCAACTCAACAGAAATGTGAGTAACCTACCCAACTCAACAGTAACGTAAGAGTGACCTACCCACCACAACAATGATGTGAGTGTCCTACCCAACTCAACAGAAATGTGAGTAACCTACCCAACTCAACAGTAACGTAAGAGTGACCTACCCACCACAACAATGATGTGAGTGTCCTACCCAACTCAACAGAAATGTGAGTAACCTACCCAACTCAACAGTAACGTAAGAGTGACCTACCCACCTCAACAGTAATGTAATTGGCCCACCCACCTCAACAATAGTATGAGTGACCTATCCATCTCAACAGTAATGTAATTGACCTACCCACCTCAACAGTAGAGTGACCTACCCATCTCAACAGTAGAGTGACCTACCCATCTCAACAGTAATGTAAGTGACCTACCCACCTCAACAGTAGAGTGACCTACCCACCTCTACAGTGATGTAAGTGACTTACCCACCTCAACAGCAATGTGAGTAACCTACCCACGTCTACAGTGATGCAAGTGACCTACCCACCTCAACATTAATGTGAGGATGGACTCCATCCCTCTACAGCAATATCAGAGTGACATACCCTTAGAGCGTCGCTCACCACACGGAAGAACTGCTTCTCCAACACCTGAGGGTCCTGGCCGTTCACTGTCACCTCCAGAACTGATGATCCCCAAGGATGTCGCAGTAGAACTGACTCCTGATACAAGGTGAATGGAGTAGGTTGAATATAAATCTTACAAGATCCAGAAAAATCTCCTAGATCAATATACATTTAATTCTAAGGATCTTGTTAGATTCATCAGGGTATGTCGAGTCAAAATTACATACATAGCTAACTTCCCGTCTCGATTCCGTAACTAATATGATCCTGACACATATGAACATCACGTACCCTGATACTGAGGGAAGAAGTGTTGCCATCAGTGAACAAGATGAGGGAACATTGCGTTTGCGAGAATGTTGCCAACAGGGCACTGGGCGAATTTCCAGCCACTGCTAAAGTTTCCTTCATAACTGTTAAGGGAAGAGATAACAACTTCTCTGTTTAACAAACCTGACATCGATTACTCCATATATATATATATATATATATATATATATATATATATATATATATATATATATATATATATATATATATATATATATATATATATGAGAGTTGGG
>NC_092239.1:44811751-44899251 GCF_036320965.1 Panulirus ornatus | reverse complement strand
CAAACCACCTCACACCACACATTGTCCTCAAACATCTCATTTCCAGCACATCCATCCTCCTGCGCACAACTCTATCCATAGTCCACGCCTCGCAACCATACAACATTGTTGGAACCACTATTCCTTCAAACATACCCATTTTTGCTTTCCGAGATAATGTTCTCGACTTCCACACATTTTTCAAGGCTCCCAAAATTTTCGCCCCCTCCCCCACCCTATGATCCACTTCCGCTTCCATGGTTCCATCCGCTGACAGATCCACTCCCAGATATCTAAAACACTTCACTTCCTCCAGTTTTTCTCCATTCAAACTCACCTCCCAATTGACTTGACCCTCAACCCTACTGTACCTAATAACCTTGCTCTTATTCACATTTACTCTTAACTTTCTTCTTCCACACTTTACCAAACTCAGTCACCAGCTTCTGCAGTTTCTCACATGAATCAGCCACCAGCGCTGTATCATCAGCGAACAACAACTGACTCACTTCCCAAGCTCTCTCATCCCCAACAGACTTCATACTTGCCCCTCTTTCCAGGACTCTTGCATTTACCTCCCTAACAACCCCATCCATAAACAAATTAAACAACCATGGAGACATCACACACCCCTGCCGCAAACCTACATTCACTGAGAACCAATCACTTTCCTCTCTTCCTACACGTACACATGCCTTACATCCTCGATAAAAACTTTTCACTGCTTCTAACAACTTGCCTCCCACACCATATATTCTTAATACCTTCCACAGAGCATCTCTATCAACTCTATCATATGCCTTCTCCAGATCCATAAATGCTACATACAAATCCATTTGCTTTTCTAAGTATTTCTCACATACATTCTTCAAGGCAAACACCTGATCCACACATCCTCTACCACTTCTGAAACCGCACTGCTCTTCCCCAATCTGATGCTCTGTACATGCCTTCACCCTCTCAATCAATACCCTCCCATATAATTTACCAGGAATACTCAACAAACTTATACCTCTGTAATTTGAGCACTCACTCTTATCCCCTTTGCCTTTGTACAATGGCACTATGCACGCATTCCGCCAATCCTCAGGCACCTCACCGTGAGTCATACATACATTAAATAACCTTACCAACCAGTCAACAATACAGTCACCCCCTTTTTTAATAAATTCCACTGCAATACCATCCAAACCTGCTGCCTTGCCGGCTTTCATCTTCCGCAAAGCTTTTACTACCTCTTCTCTGTTTACCAAATCATTTTCCCTAACCCTCTCACTTTGCACACCACCTCGTCCAAAACACCCTATATCTGCCACTCTGTCATCAGACACATTCAACAAACCTTCAAAATACTCATTCCATCTCCTTCTCACATCACCACTACTTGTTATCACCTCCCCATTTACGCCCTTCACTGAAGTTCCCATTTGCTCCCTTGTCTTACGCACCCTATTTACCTCCTTCCAGAACATCTTTTTATTCTCCCTAAAATTTACTGATAGTCTCTCACCCCAACTCTCATTTGCCCTTTTTTTCACCTCTTGCACCTTTCTCTTGACCTCCAGTCTCTTTCTTTTATACTTCTCCCACTCAATTTCATTTTTTCCCTGCAAAAATCGTCCAAATGCCTCTCTCTTCTCTTTCACTAATACTCTTACTTCTTCATCCCACCACTCACTACCCTTTCTAAACAGCCCACCTCCCACTCTTCTCATGCCACAAGCATCTTTTGCGCAATCCATCACTGATTCCCTAAATACATCCCATTCCTCCCCCACTCCCCTTACTTCCATTGTTCTCACCTTTTTCCATTCTGTACACAGTCTCTCCTGGTACTTCCCCACACAGGTCTCCTTCCCAAGCTCACTTACTCTCACCACCTTCTTCACCCCAACATTCACTCCTCTTTTCTGAAAACCCATACTAATCTTCACCTTAGCCTCCACAAGATAATGATCAGACATCCCTCCAGTTGCACCTCTCAGCACATTAACATCCAAAAGTCTCTCTTTCACACGCCTGTCAATTAACACGTAATCCAATAACGCTCTCTGGCCATCTCTCCTACTTACATAAGTATACTTATGTATATCTCGCTTTTTAAACCAGGTATTCCCAATCATCAGTCCTTTTTCAGCACATAAATCTACAAGCTCTTCACCAAAACAAGCTCTTCACCATACAAGCTCTTCACCAACAATCTTATACCTCTGTAATTTGAGCACTCACTCTTATCCCCTTTGCCTTTGTACAAAGGCACTATGCAAGCATACCGCCAATCCTCAGGCACCTCACCATAAGTCATACATACATTAAATAACCTTACCAATACACATATATATATATATATATATATATATATATATATATATATATATATATATATATATATATATATATATATATAAACATATACGTAGACATTGAAGCTTATTGATACAGTGGTTAAATTGATGAGAACTACTATTGACGTTTGTGTAAATAAATTAAATATTTCCTTTTTCCATAGCCAGAGGTTGAACCATTATGTGACATTCATTTTTTCATTTCATTTCAAGCTAGAAGTTTCAGTTTTCTAAATTGTTTCTTACATTTTTCACATGTATATATATGTATGTGTGTGTGTGTGTGTATGTGTGCGTGTGTGTGTGTATGTGTGTGTCTGTGTATATATATATGTATATTATCCCTGGGGATAGGGGTGAAAGAATACTTCCCACGCATTCCTCGCGTGTCGTAGAAAGCGACTAGAGGGGACGGGAGCGGGGGGCCAGAAATCCTCCCCTCCTTGTATTTTTTTAACTTTCTAAAATGGGAAACAGAAGGAGTCACGCGGGGAGTGCTCATCCTCCTCGAAGGCTCAGATTGGGGTGCCTAAATGTGTGTGGATGTAACCAAGATGTGAAAAAAGGAGAGATAGGTAGTATGTTTGAGGAAAGGAACCTGGATGTTTTGGCTCTGAGTGAAACGAAGCTCAAGGGTAAAGGGGAAGAGGGGTTTGGGAATGTCTTGGGAGTAAAGTCAGGGGTTAGTGAGAGGACAAGAGCAAGGGAAGGAGTAGCAGTACTCCTGAAACAGGAGTTGTGGAAGTATGTGATAGAATGTAAGAAAGTAAATTCTCGATTAATATGGGTAAAACTGAAAGTTGATGGAGAGAGATGGGTGATTATTGGTGCATATGCACCTGGGCATGAGAAGAAAGATCATGAGAGGCAAGTGTTTTGGGAGCAGCTGAATGAGTGTGTTAGTGGTTTTGATGCACGAGACCGGGTTATAGTGTTGGGTGATTTGAATGCAAAGGTGAGTAATGTGGCAGTTGAGGGAATAATTGGTATACATGGGGTGTTCAGTGTTGTAAATGGAAATGGTGAAGAGATTGTAGATTTATGTGCTGAAAAAGGACTGATGATTGGGAATACCTGGTTTAAAAAGCGAGATATACATAAGTATACTTATGTAAGTAGGAGAGATGGCCAGAGAGCGTTATTGGATTACGTGTTAATTGACAGGCGCGCGAAAGAGAGACTTTTGGATGTTAATGTGCTGAGAGGTGCAACTGGAGGGATGTCTGATCATTATCTTGTGGAGGCTAAGGTGAAGATTTGTATGGGTTTCCAGAAAAGAAGAGTGAATGTTGGGGTGAAGAGGGTGGTGAGAGTAAGTGAGCTTGGGAAGGAGACTTGTGTGAGGAATTACCAGGAGAGACTGAGTACAGAATGGAAAAAGGTGAGAACAATGGAAGTAAGGGGAGTGGGGGAGGAATGGGATGTATTTAGGGAATTAGTGATGGATTGCGCAAAAGATGCTTGTGGCATGAGAAGAGTGGGAGGTGGGTTGATTAGAAAGGGTAGTGAGTGGTGGGATGAAGAAGTAAGAGTATTAGTGAAAGAGAAGAGAGAGGCATTTGGACGATTTTTGCAGGGAAAAAATGAAATTGTGTGGGAGACGTATAAAAGAAAGAGACAGGAGGTCAAGAGAAAGGTGCAAGAGGTGAAAAAAAGGGCAAATGAGAGTTGGGGTGAGAGAGTATCATTAAATTTTAGGGAGAATAAAAAGATGATCTGGAAGGAGGTAAATAAAGTGCGTAAGACAAGGGAGCAAATGGGAACTTCAGTGAAGGGCGCAAATGGGGAGGTGATAACAAGTAGTGGTGATGTGAGAAGGAGATGGAGTGAGTATTTTGAAGGTTTGTTGAATGTGTTTGATGATAGAGTGGCAGATATAGGGTGTTTTGGTCGAGGTGGTGTGCAAAGTGCGAGGGTTAGGGAAAATGATTTGGTAAACAGAGAAGAGGTAGTAAAAGCTTTGCGGAAGATGAAAGCCGGCAAGGCAGCAGGTTTGGATGGTATTGCAGTGGAATTTATTAAAAAAGGGGGTGACTGTATTGTTGACTGGTTGGTAAGGTTATTTAATGTATGTATGACTCATGGTGAGGTGCCTGAGGATTGGCGGAATGCGTGCATAGTGCCATTGTACAAAGGCAAAGGGGATAAGAGTGATTGCTCAGATTACAGAGGTATAAGTTTGTTGAGTATTCCTGGCAAATTGTATGGGAGGGTATTGATTGAGAGGGTGAAGACATGTACAGAGCATCAAATTGGGGAAGAGCAGTGTGGTTTCAGAAGTGGTAGAGGATGTGTGGATCAGGTGTTTGCTTTGAAGAATGTATGTGAGAAATGCTTAGAAAAGCAAATGGATTTGTATGTAGCATTTATGGATCTGGAGAAGGCATATGATAGAGTTGATAGAGATGCTCTGTGGAAGGTATTAAGAATATATGGTGTGGGAGGCAAGTTGTTAGAAGCAGTGAAAAGTTTTTATCGAGGATGTAAGGCATGTGTACGTGTAGGAAGAGAGGAAAGTGATTGGTTCTCAGTGAATGTAGGTTTGCGGCAGGGGTGTGTGATGTCTCCATGGTTGTTTAATTTGTTTATGGATGGGGTTGTTAGGGAGGTGAATGCAAGAGTTTTGGAAAGAGGGGCAAGTATGAAGTCTGTTGGGGATGAGAGAGCTTGGGAAGTGAGTCAGTTGTTGTTCGCTGATGATACAGCGCTGGTGGCTGATTCATGTGAGAAACTGCAGAAGCTGGTGACTGAGTTTGGTAAAGTGTGTGAAAGAAGAAAGTTAAGAGTAAATGTGAATAAGAGCAAGGTTATTAGGTACAGTAGGGTTGAGGGTCAAGTCAATTGGGAGGTGAGTTTGAATGGAGAAAAACTGGAGGAAGTGAAGTGTTTTAGATATCTGGGAGTGGATCTGGCAGCGGATGGAAACATGGAAGCGGAAGTGGATCATAGGGTGGGGGAGGGGGCGAAAATTCTGGGAGCCTTGAAGAATGTGTGGAAGTCGAGAACATTATCTCGGAAAGCAAAAATGGGTATGTTTGAAGGAATAGTGGTTCCAACAATGTTGTATGGTTGCGAGGCGTGGACTATGGATAGAGTTGTGCGCAGGAGGATGGATGTGCTAGAAATGAGATGTTTGAGGACAATGTGTGGTGTGAGGTGGTTTGATCGAGTAAGTAACGTAAGGGTAAGAGAGATGTGTGGAAATAAAAAGAGCGTGGTTGAGAGAGCAGAAGAGGGTGTTTTGAAATGGTTTGGTCACATGGAGAGAATGAGTGAGGAAAGATTGACCAAGAGGATGTATGTGTCGGAGGTGGAGGGAACGAGGAGAAGAGGGAGACCAAATTGGAGGTGGAAAGATGGAGTGAAAAAGATTTTGTGTGATCGGGGCCTGAACATGCAGGAGGGTGAAAGGAGGGCAAGGAATAGAGTGAATTGGAGCGATGTGGTATACCGGGGTTGACGTGCTGTCAGTGGATTGAATCAAGGCATGTGAAGCGTCTGGGGTAAACCATGGAAAGTTGTGTAGGTATGTATATTTGCGTGTGTGGACGTATGTACATACATGTGTATGGGGGTGGGTTGGGCCATTGCTTTCGTCTGTTTCCTTGCGCTACCTCGCAAACGCGGGAGACAGCGACAAAAAAAAAAAATATATATATATATATATATATATATATATATATATATATATATATATATATATATATATATATATATATATATATACATATATATATATATATAAATATATATATATATATATATATATATATATATATATATATATATATATATATATATATATATATATATATATATATATATATATATATATATACATAGTTAAACTGCAATAAACATTTCTATAATATGTTCTAATTGTTGATGATTGGATATCAAGGATATCATTCTAAGTGACAAAGGAACTCACTGTCAGGGAGCAGGACGTTAGCCGTAGCCTGGATCACACCCAGAATGAGGAACGTCTCCAAGTACATCACCGTTATCTCTGCTGGCTGACCTCTGACGTCTGATATAAAAGACAATGGATGAATTCAATTGTATCTCATTTAGAATCTTGTGAAAAAAAGAAAAAAAACTAATGATGGTAAGACACTTGTTTTTGCTGTAATTCATTTTTTTAATTGCCCTGCTATAATAAGAACTGTCAATATTTCTATATGCTATGAATCCTGCACTTAAAATTTGTCGATTGTATCCTATGGCAATGAAAGGGACATCCAAATATTTTCATCATTGTTCCCTTTATTGCTATATATGTATTGACTTATCAAAACACATCAACCAAAATTTCTGGGGAGACCCGTAGTGACTCCAGTGGGCTCTGTAGCATATATTTTCAAAATGTTTAGTCACTTTATCAAACCCATTGTTTGGTAATATATCAAACTCTAAGAACATGAACAATGTACATTTATTGAATAAGCTTAGTTCTATCGAAGATGGTTTTGATATCTCATCTTTGTTCACAAATGTTCAAATTGCAGACTTCTAAAGATATCTGGTTGATATGCTGGATAATCTTGATCCATCTATTTCAAATTCTGCGTTTATTGAATTGATAAGATAGTGTGTAAAAGATTGTGTATTTCAATTCAACGGAGAATATTATGCTAAGAAATTTGGCATGGCAATAGGTAGCCCTCTTTCACCAGTATTAAGCAATATTTCCATGGAATTCTTTGAAATAAAGTAACTAAAGGATATCTTTCCCTTTTGAGGCAAATTGGTTTCGGTATGTTGATGAAGCTCTTTGTGTTCGGCCAACAAATGAATATTTACAGGCATTCCTCCCATTACTAAACAATTTAGTACCTTATATCAAGTTTACTGTGAAAGTGAAAAATAATTGCATGTCACCATTTTTAGATTCGATTATCCATAGGGCTAGAAACATGTTTATGCTTAGCATATACAGAAAATCCACAAATGTTTTCTTATATTCATTATTCCTCAACTCAACATGAGAGAGATAACCTATTATCATTCCAGTTGATATTCCTTGGGTCATTAAGTGCGGAATTCATTGATGATGGGTTGACAAGATAAATTCTATTGCATTCAAGATACAGTATCCTAGGTCTTTCCTTTATAAATCTCTTAAGTTGGTAAAGAAATTATTTTTTAGAGTTAACAACAAACCTTCCCTTGACACTAAGAATCTTTTAGTGAAATTTTATGTTACTTTCCCAGGTTCGGTAAATTCTTAAATGTAAATGTTGCCTTTAGCAAAAACAACATTATAAGTAATATCTTAATATGTAAAAATATATGACCTTTGTATTGTTTGGTGAAATGATTATTCAGCTATTAACTGTTACGCCTTTACCACGAGAAATATCATTAAATCATCGATATTCTAATAAAAAAAGCATTATACCATTAATATCAATGAAGGTCTATGCAAAATGGATAACTTTGTCGTACGCAAAATTTACAAAGGCTTACGTTTTCTGTCAACATAACTAAAATTCATGACAGGCATGAAGCAAAACTATAAAAACCAGCTCGAAAACCACCAATTGGTAGCACATGTTGACCAATAACGCTTCAGCTAAGGCCTCTTCCTGGACTATCAACTGACTGTCCTAAATTATATATATCGTTCTTATATCTCCCCTAATGCTGTGATCATCAGAGAAAGATGTGGAGTAATAAAAAGAGAGTTGTTGAGATAGAAGAAGAGGCTGTATCGAAATGGTTTGGTCATATGGAGAGAATGAGCGAGGAAAGATTGACAAAGAGGATATATATGTCAGAGGTAAAGGGAATGAGAAGTGGGAGACCAAATTGGAGGTGGAGGGATGGAGAGAAAAAGATGTTAAGCGATCGGGGCCTGAACATGCATGAGGGTGAAAAACGTGCAAGGAATAGAGTGAATTGGAACGATGTGGTATACTGGGGTCGACGTGCTGTCAGTGGATTGAACCAGGGCATGGGAAGCGTCTAGGGTAAACCATGGAAAGTTTTGTGGGGCCTGGATGTGGAAAGGGAGCTGTGGTTTCGGTGCATTATACATGACAACTAGAGACTGAGTGTGAACGAATGTAGCTTTTGCTATCTTTTCCTGGCGCTATATATGAGACGAAAGATCATGAGAGGCAAGATTTTTGGAAGCAGATGAGTTAGTGTCTTAGTAGTTTGATGCACGAGACCTGGTTATAGTGATGTGTGATGTGAATACAAAGGTGAGTTATGTGGCAGTTGAGGGAAAGATTGGTGTACATGGGGGCTCAGAGTTGTAAATCGAAATGGTGAAGAACTTGTAGATTTGTGTGCTGAAAAAGGACCTGTGATTGGGAATAACTGGTTTAAAAAGAGAGATATACATATGAATACGTATATAAGTAGGAGAGATGGCCAGAGAGCGTTAATGTATTACATTAATTGATAGGCGCGCGAAAGAGAGACTTTTGGATGTGCTAAGAGGTGCAACTGAAGAGATGTCTCATGATTATCTTGTGTAGGCGAAGGGGAAGATTTGTAGAGGCTTTCAGAGAATGTTGAGAATGTTGGGGTGAAGAAAGTGGTGAGAGTTAGTGACCTTGGGAAGGAGACTAGTGTGAGGAAGTACCAGGAGACACTGAGGGCAGAATGGAAAAAGGTGAGAGTAAAGGACGTAAGAGGAGTGGAAGAGGAATGGGATGTATTTACGAAAGCAGTGATGGCTTGCGCAAGAGATTCTTATGGCATGAGAAGCATGGGAGATGAGCAGATTAGAAAGGGTAGTGAGTGGTTGGATGAAGAAGTAAGATTATTAGTGAAAGAGAAAAGAGAGGTATTTGGTCGAGTTTTGCACGGAAATAGTAGAAATAATTAGGAGATGTATAAAAGAGAGAGGCAGAAGGACAAGAGAAAGATGCATGAGGTGTAAAAGAGGAAAAAGATGCATGAGATGTAAAAGAGGACAAATGAGAGTTGGGGTGAGAGAGTATCATTAAATTTTAGGGGAATAAAAAGATGCTTTAGAAGGAGGTAAATAAAGTGCATAAGACAAAAGAATAAATGGGAACATCGGTGAAGGGGGCTAATGGGGAGGTAATAAAAATTAATGGTGATGTAAGAAGGATATGGAGTGAGTATTTTGAATGTTTGTCGAGTGTGTTAGATGATAGAGTGGCAGATAGAGGGTGGTTTGGTCGAGGTGGTGTGCGAAGTGAGAGGGTTAGGGAGAATAATTTGGTAAACAAAGAAGAGGAAGTTAATGCTTTGCGGAAGATGAAAGCCAGCAAGGCATTGGGTTTGGATGGTATTGTAGTGGAATTTATCAAAAAAGGGGGTGACTGGTTGGTAAAGGTATCTAATCCATATATGACTAATGCTGAGGTGCCTGAGGATTGGCGGAATGCATGTATAGTGCCAATGTTCAAAGGCAAACAGGATAAAAGTGAGTGCTCAAATTACAGAGGTATAAATTTGTTAAGTATTGCTGGAAAATTATGTGGGAGGGTATTGATTGAGAGGGTGAAGGCATATACAGAGCATCAGATTGGGGAAAAGCACTGTGGTTTCAGAAGTGGTAGAGGATGTGTGGATAAGGTGTTCGCTTTGATAAATGTATGTGGGAAATACTTAGAAAAGCAAATGCATTTGTATGTTGCATTTATCGATCTAGAGAAGGCATTATGATAGAGTTGATAGAGATGCTCTGTGGAAGGTATTAAGAATACATGGTGTGGGAAGCAAGTTGCTAGAAGCAGTGAAAATTTCTCCTTTCGTTGCTGCTTTCTCCAAATCGCTAATCAAGGCTCACCACCTGAAGTTACGATTTGAATTCCTTAGGAAATGCCTTGATGAACAAGTGATGCCAAGATCTGTCCTACCTCAACGTTTGTTGCAGCTGTCTGGTCGACCATTTGACCAATTTCAAAATATTACCTTAAAGAAAAATATTGAATTAAAGAAACTTGAAATGGAGGAGGCTTTTCGCATTTCAAGGGAGAAGAAACGTGCCTTTCAAATGACAATACCGACACACTGGAAGAACCGGATGTTGGACTATTGCTATGATGAATTAAGGAAAGAACGCATTAGGCTACAAGTTTCACTAAATCGTAAGTTGGACCATCTTATTGAAAACAGCGACTGGACCAAGAACACTAACCCATCTTTTGTGGTAAACCTGTCTAATAAACAACTAGATAAAGATTCCTTGTGTGCATTAGGCTATGGTTTAAGTTTTGTGTGCTCTAACAGAGAAGCCAGCTGTGTTGATGTCATAAAGTCTTTTTGTAATTTAGAAAAATACAGTAATTTAAGTAATGATGATATTAATATTTGCAAGGGTTTAGTGTATGCCAGTTTGTCAAATCCAGTGGAAGCTAATTGCCCTAAAAGATTCATAAGAGCTATCAACACCTTAAAAAACAGACAAGGATATATATATTACTAAAGCAGATAAGGCTAACACTGTTGTGATTTTAGACAAAAGTAACTATTTATCTAAAATGAATGATCTAAATGATAACACAACATATTCTAAACTTAGTAAAAATCCCTTAGAAGCAGTTAATTCTCACTTCAATAAAGAAATGAAGTTGTTGTTGAAAGGTAACATTTCTCTTATCAAAAATTTGTTATCTTTGTCCCCGTCATTGCCATATATGTATGGACTTATCAAAACACATAAACAAAATTTTCCAGCAAGACCTATAGTGAGTTCAGTAAGCTCCATCACATATAAATTATCAAAATGGTTAGTTTCCTTATTAAGCCCTTTAGTGGTTAAGGTATCAAATTCTAATAGCATGAACAATGTAGATTTAGTCAACAAGCCAAACAATATCAATATTAATTTTGATTTCAAACTAGTTAGCTTTGATGTTTCCTCACTTTTCACTAAACTTCCAGTTGATGACCTTTTAGAATATTTATTTGATGTCTTGGATGATATCCATTTGCCTGTTTCAAAGTCTGATTTGTTTGAACTGATAAAATTGTGTATAAAAGACTGTGTATTTCAATTTAATGGAGGTTATTATGCTAAAAAATTTGGTATGGCAATGGGTAACCCTCTTTCATCTGTACTAAGTAATATCTATATGGAATTTTTTGAAACAAAATTACTAAAGGATATCTTACCTTCTAATGCAATTTGGTTTAGGTATGTAGATGATGTTCTTTATGTTTGGCCAACAAATGTAAATTTACAAATATTTCTCCCCTTACTTAACAATTTAGTACCTTCCATCAAATTTACTGTAGAAAATGAAAATAATGGTATGTTACCATTTGTAGATTGCATGATCCATACACAAGGAAACAAGTTTAAGTGTAGCATATACGGAAAACCCACCAATGTATGCTCATATATCCATTTTTACTCATCTCAACATGACAGATATAAATTATCATCATTTCAATCTATGTTCCTAAGGGCATTACGTATTTGCAGTCCAGACTTTATTGATGATGAGTTTGAGAAGATGTATTCTATTGGATCTAAGTTAAAGTACCCTAGATCTTTCATTGATAAATCCCTTAAGTTAGCAAAGAAATCATTTTATAGAGTTGAGCCCAAACCTCCCATTGACTCCAAGAATCTTTTAGTTCTCCCTTTTAATAATAATTTCACTTTGCTTCCCATATTGCTTAAATCTTTTAACGTAAATGTTGCCTTTAGCAATAATAATATTATAAAGAATATCTTAATCAGGAATTCACCAGAAAATTCTCTTGGTTGCATCTATAATGTTCCTTGTGGAAACTGTGATAAATTTTATGTTGGTCAGACTGGTAAGGATCTTTCTGTTAGACTTAAGCAACATAAACATAGTATAAGAACGAGACAAGACTCAAATGCCTTGTTTAATCATGTTAAAAACTATGATCATTGTATTGACTGGAGTAACGCCATCTCAGTTGTTAACTCTAACTCTATTACCAAGAGAAATATCATTGAATCTTCTATCATTAAACACACAAAGAATTATAATCTTAATACTAGTGATGGTCTGTACATATTAGATAACTTTATTG
This sequence comes from Panulirus ornatus, assembly GCF_036320965.1. Classification (NCBI taxonomy): domain Eukaryota; kingdom Metazoa; phylum Arthropoda; class Malacostraca; order Decapoda; family Palinuridae; genus Panulirus; species Panulirus ornatus. Next base: position 44,886,928 of record NC_092239.1, on the reverse strand, counting down.
TTGATAAGATTTGTAAAATGATAAGTTTATGAACGCTCTTTGTATGTTTTGGACAATCACATGTTTACCAAATGGCGTCCTAGCTTCGTCTCTTAGATGTATATCAACTGACTGTTATATTTCTCTCTTGTGTCTACCCTGATGATGTGATTATTACACAAAAGTGCACTTGGGAACTTTTCGTGTTTCATTTTCCCCGTGGACTCATAGGAATATCTTGATCACGCGCAAAATTGTGATCCTTTCCAATATATATATGAATATATATATATATATATATATATATATATATATATATATATATATATATATATATATATATATATATATATATATATGTATATATATATATATATATATATATATATATATATATATATATATATATATATATATATATATATATTATTTTTTATTTTGCTTTGTCGCTGTCTCCTACGTTTGCGAGGTAGCGCAAGGAAACAGACGAAAGAAATGGCCCAACCCACCCCCATACACATGTATATACATACACGTCCATACACGCAAATACACATTCCTATACATCTCAATGTACACATATATATACACACACAGACGCATATATATGCACACAATTCACACTGCCTGCCTTTATTCATTCCCATCGCCATCTCGCCACATATCGTATACCATCCCCCTCCCCCCTAATGTGTGCGATGTAGCGCTAGGAAAAGACAACAAATGCCCCATTCTTTCACACTCAGTCTCTAGCTGTCATGCAATAATGCCCGAAACCACAGCTACCTTTCCACATCCAGGCCCCACAGAACTTTCCATGGTTTACCCCAGACGCTTCACATGCCCTGATTCAATCCACTGACAGCACGTCAACCCCGGTATACCACATCGCTCTAATTCACTCTATTCCTTGAACTCCTTTCACCCTCCTGCATGTTCAGGTTCCGATCACTCAAAATCTTTTTCACTTCATCTTTCCACATCCAATTTGGTCTCCCACTTCTCCTCTTTCCCTCCACCTCCGACACATATATCCTCTTAGTCAATCTTTCCTCACTCATTCTTTCCATGTGCCCAAACCATTTCAAAACACCCTCTACTGCTCTCTTAACCACGCTCTTTTTATTTCCACACATCTCTCTTACCCTTACATTACTTACTCGATTAAACCACCTCACACCACACATTGTCATCAAACATCTCATTTCCAGCACATCCATCCTCCTGCGCACAACTCTATCCATAGCCCACGCCTCGCAACCATACAGCATTGTTGGAACCACTATTCCTTCAAACATACCCATTTTTGCTTTCCGAAATAATGTTCTCGACTTCCACACATTCTTCAAGGCTCCCAGGATTTTCGCCCCCTCCCCCACCCTATGATTCACTTCCGCTTCCATGGTTCCATCCGCTGCCAGATGCACTCCCAGATATCTAAAACACTTTACTTCCTCCAGTTTTTCTCCATTCAAACTTACCTCCCAATGGATTTGACCCTCAACCCTACTGTACCTAATAACCTTGCTCTTATTTACATTTACACTTAAGTTTCTTCTTTCACACACTTTACCAAACTCAGTCACCAGCTTCTGCAGTTTCTCACATAAATCAGCCACCAGCGCTGTATCATCAGCGAACAACAACTGACTCACTTCCAAAGCTCTCTCATCCACAACAGACTTCATACTTGCCCCTCTTTCCAAAACTCTTGCATTCACCTCCCTAACAACCCCATCCATAAAGAAATTAAACACCCATGGAGACATCACATATATATATATATATATATATATATATATATATATATATATATATATATATATATATATATATATATATATATATATATATATATATTTTCTTCTTTTTCTTTTTATTTTGCTTTGTCGCTGTCTCCAGCGTTTGCGAGGTAGCGCAAGGAAACAGACAAAAGAAATGGCCCAACCCACCCCCTTACACATGTATATACATACACGTCCACACACGCAAATACACATTCCTATACATCTCAATGTACACATATATATACACACACAGACACATATATATATACCAATGCACACAATTCACACTGCCTGCCTTTATTCATTCCCATCGCCATCTCGTCACACATGGAATACCATCCCCCCCCCCTCATGTGTGCGAGGTAGCGCTAGGAAAAGACAACAAAGGCCACATTCTTTCACACTCATTCTCTAGCTGTCATGCAATAATGCCCGAAACCACAGCTCCCTTTCCACATCCAGGCCCCACACAACTTTCCATGGTTTTTCCCCAGACGCTTCACATGCCCTGATTCAATCCACTGTCAGCACGTCAACCCCTGTATACCACATCGATCCAATTCACTCTATTCCTTGCCCGCCTTTCACCCTAATGCATGTTCAGGCCCCGATCACTCAAAATCTTTTTCACTCTATCTTTCCACCTCCAATTTGGTCTCCCACTTCTCCTCGTTCCCTCCACCTCTGACACATATATCCTCTTGGTCAATCTTTCCTCACTCACTCTCTCCATGTGCCCAAACCATTTCAAAACACCCTCTTCTGCTCTCTCAACCACGCTCTTTTTATTTCCACACATCTCTCTTACCCTTACGTTACCTACTCGATCAAACCACCTCACACCACACATTGTCCTCAAACATCTCATTTCCAGCACATCCATCCTCCTGCGCACAACTCTATCCATAGCCCACGCCTCGCAACCATACAACATTGTTGGAACCACTATTCCTTCAAACATACCCATTTTTGCTTTCCGAGATAATGTTCTCGACTTCCACACATTCTTCAAGGCCCCCAGAATTTTCGCCCCCTCCCCCACCCTATGATCCACTTCCGCTTCCATGGTTCCATCCGCTGCCAGATTCACTCCCAGATATCTAAAACACTTCACTTCCTCCAGTTTTTCTCCATTCAAACTCACCTCCCAATTGACTTGACCCTCAACCCTACTGTACCTAATAACCTTGCTCTTATTCACATTTACTCTTAACTTTCTTCTTCCACACACTTTACCAAACTCAGTCACCAGCTTCTGCAGTTTCTCACATGAATCAGCCACCAGCGCTGTATCATCAACGAACAACAACTGACTCACTTCCCAAGCTCTCTCATCCCCAACAGACTTCATACTTGCCCCTCTTTCCAAAACTCTTGCATTCACCTCCCTAACAACCCAATCCATAAACAAATTAAACAACCATGGAGACATCACACACCCCTGCCGCAAACCTACATTCACTGAGAACCAATCACTTTCCTCTCTTCCTACACGTACACATGCCTTACATCCTCGATAAAAACTTTTCACTGCTTCTAACAACTTGCCTCCCACACCATATATTCTTAATACCTCCCACAGAGCATCTATATATATATATATATATATATATATATATATATATATATATATATATATATATATATATATATATATATATATATATATATATATGTATTATCCCTGGGGATAGGGGAGAGAGAATACTTCCCACGTATTCCCTGCGTGTCGTAGAAGGCGTCTAAAAGGGAGGGAGCGGGGGGCTGGAAATCCTCCCCTCTTGTTTTTTTTCTTAACTTTCCAAGAGACGAAACAGAGAAGGGGGCCAGGTGAGGATATATATATATATATATATATATATATATATATATATATATATATATATATATATATATATATATATATATATATATATATATATATATATATATATATATATATTAATAGTACTTTATCGCTGTCTCTTGCGTTAGCGAGGTAGCGCAATGAAACACACAAAAGAATGGCCAAACCCACCCACATACACATATATATACATATCCCTGGGGATAGGGGAGAAACATTACTTCCCATGCATTCCTCACGTGTCGTAGAAGGCGACTATAGGGGAAGGGAGCGGGGGGCCAGAAACCCTCCCCTCCTTGTGTTTTAACTTTCTAAAAGTGGAAACAGAAGAAGGAGTCACGCGGGGAGTGCTCATCCTCCTCGAAGGCTCAGATTTGGGTGTCTAAATGTGTCTGGATGTAACCAAGATGAGAAAAAAGGAGAGATAGGTAGCATGTTTGAGGAAAGGAACCTGGATGTTTTGGCTCTGAGTGAAACGAAGCTCAAGGGTAAAGGGGAAGAGTGGTTTGGGAATGTCTTGGGAGTAAAGTCAGAGGTTAGTGAGAGGACAAGAGCAAGGGAAGGAGTAGCACTACTCCTGAAACAGGAGTTGTGGAAGAATGTGATAGAGTGTAAGAAAGTAAATTCTAGACTGATATGGGTAAAACTGAAAGTTGATGGAGAGAGAAGGGTGATTATTGGTGCATATGCACCTGGGCATGAAAAGAAAGATCATGAGAGGCATGTGTTTTGGGAGCAGCTAAATGAGTGTGTTAGTGGTTTTGATGCACAAGACCGGGTTATAGTGATGGGTGATTTGAATGCAAAGGTGAGTAATGTGGCAGTAATGTGGGAATAATTTGTATACATGGGGTGTTCAGTGTTGTAAATGGAAATGGTGAAGAGGTTGTAGATTTGCATGCTGAAAAAGTACTAGTGATTGGGAATACCTTGTTTAAAAAGCGAGATATACGTATGTAAGTAGGAGAGATGGCCAGAAAGCGTTATTGGATTACGAGTTAATTGATATGCGCGCGAAAGAGAGACTTTTGGATGTTAATGTGTTGAGAGGTGCAACTGGAGGGATGTCTGTGGAGGCGAAGGTGAAGATTTTTAGGGGTTTTCAGAAAAGAAGAGAAAATGTTTGGGTTAAGAGAGTGGTGAGAGTAAGTGAGCTTGGGAAGGAGACTTGTGTGAGGAAGTACCAGGAGAGACTGAGTACAGAATGGAAAAAGGTGAGAACAAAGGAGGTAAGGGGGGTGGGGGAGGAATGGGATGTATTTAGGGAAGCAGTGATAGCTTGCGCAAAAGATGCTTGTGGCATGAGAAGCATGTGAGATGGGTTGATTAGAAAGCGTAGTGAGTGGTGGGATGAAGAAGCAAGATTGATAGTGAGAGAGAAGAGAGAGGCATTTGGACGATTTTTGCAGGGAAAAAATGCAAGTGAGTGGAAGATGTATAAAAGAAAGAAGCAGGAGGTCAAGAGAAAGGTGCAAGAGGTGAAAAAGAGGGCAAATGACGGTTGGGGTGAGAGAGTGTCATTAAATTTTAGGGAGAATAAAGACATGTTCTGGAAGGAGATAAATAAAGTGCGTAAGACTAGGGAGCAAAAGAAAACTTCAGTCAAGGGGGCTAATGGGGAGGTGATAACTAGTAGTATTGATGTGAGAAGGAGATGGAGTGACTATTTTGAAGGTTTGTTGAATGTGTTTGATTATAGAGTGGCAGATATAGGGTGTTTTGGTCGAGGTGGTGTGCAAAGCGAGAGTGTTCGGGAAAATGATTTTGTAAACAGAGGAGAGGTAGTAAAAGCGTTGCGGGAGATGAAAGCCGGAAGACAGTAGGTTTGGATGGCATTGCAATGGAATTTATTAAAAAAGAGGGTGACTGTATTCTTGATTGGTTCGTAAGGTTATTTAATGTATGTATGATTCATGGTGAGGTGCCGGAGGATTGGCGGAATGCTTGCATAGTGCCATTGTACAAAGGCAAAGGGGATAAGAGTGAGTGCTCAAATTACAAAAGTATAAGTTTGTTGAATATTCCTGGTAAATTATATGGAGGGTACTGAGTGAGAGGGTGAAGGCATGTACAGAGCATCAGATTGGGGAAGAGCAGTGTGCTTTCCGAAGTAGTAGAGGACGTGTGGATCAGGCGTTTTCTTTGAAGAATGTATGTGAGAAATACTTAGAAAAGCAAATGGATTTGTATGTAGCATTTATGGATCTGGAGAAGGCATGTGATAGAGTTCATAGAGATGCTCTGTGGAAGGTATCAAGAATATATGGTGTGGGAGGAAAGTTGTTAGAAACAATGAAAAGTTTTTATCGAGGATGTAAGGCATGTATACGTGTAGGAAGAGAGGAAAATGATTGGTTGTCAGTGAATGTAGGTTTGCGGCAGGGGTGTGTGATGTCTCCATGGTTGTTTAATTTTTTATATGGATGGGGTTGTTAGGGAGGTGAATGAAAGAGTTTTGGAAAGAGGGGCAAGTATGTAGTCTGTAGTGGATGAGAGAGCTTGGGAAGTGAGTCAGTTGTTGTTCGCTGATGATACAGAGCTCCAACCAGATTGATGTGAGAAACTGCAGAAGCTGGTGACTGTGTTTGGTAAAGTGTGTGAAAGAAGACAGTTAAGAGTAAATGTGAATAAGAGCAAGGTTATTTGGTACAGTAGTGTTGAGGGTCAAGTCAATTAGGAGGTAAGTTTGATTGGAGAAAAACTGGAGGAAGTAAAGTGTTTTAGATATCTGGGAGTGGATGGAACCATGGAAGCGGAAGTGAATCATAGGGTGGGGGAGGGGGGGAAAATCCTGGGAGCCTTGACGAATGTTTGGAAGTCCAGAACATTATCTCTGAAAGCAAAAATGGCTATGTTTGAAGGAATAGTGGTTCCAACAATGGTGTATGGTTGCGAGGCGTGGGCTATGGATAGAGTAGTGCGCAGGAGGATGGATGAGCTGGAAATGAGATGTTTGAGGATGATATGTGGTGTGAGGTGGTTTGATCGAGTAAGTAATGTAAGGGTAAGAGAGATGTGTGGAAATAAGAAGAGTGTGGTTGAGATAGCAGAAGAGGGTGTTTTGAAATGGTTTGGGCACATGGAGAGAATGAGTGGGGAAAGATTGACCAAGAGGATATATGTGTCGGAGGTGGAGGGAACGAGGAGAAGTGGGAGACCAAATTGGAGGTGGAAAGATGGAGTGAAAAAGGTTTTGAGTGATCAGGGCCTGAACATGCAGGAGGGTGAAAGGCGGGCAAGGAATAGAATGAATTGGATCGATGTGGTATTCCGGGGTCGACTTGCTGTCAATGGATTGAATCAGGGCAAGTGGAGCGTCTGGGATAAACCATGGAAAGTTCTGTGGGGCCTGTGGTTTCGGGCATTATTACATGACAGCTAGAGACTGAGTGTGAACGAATGGGGCCTTTGTTGTCTTTTCCTAGCGCTACCTCGAACACATGAGGGGGAGGGGGATGTTAGTCCATGTGTGGCGAGGTGGCGATGGGAATGAATAAAGGCAGACAGTGTGAATTGTGTGCATGTGTATATATGTATATGTCTGTGTGTGTATATATACGTGTACATTGAGATGTATGGGTATATATATTTGCGTGTGGGGATGTGTATGTATATACATGTGTATGGGGGTGGGTTGGGCCATTTCTTTAGTCTGTTTCATTGCGCTACCTCGCAAACGCGGGAGACAGCGACAAAGCAAAAAAAGATATATATATATACATATATATATATATATATATATATATATATATATATATATATATAAATATATATATATAGATAGATAGATAGATAGATAGATAGATAGATAGATGGATATACATATATATATATATATATATATATATATATATATATATATATATATATATATATATATATATGTATATATATATATATATATTTTTTTTTTTTCATACTATTTGCCATTTCCCGCATTAGTGAGGTAGCGTTAAGAATAGAGGACTGAGCCTTTGAGGGAATATCCTCACTTGGCCCGCTCCTCTGTTCCTTCTTTAGGAAAACTAAAAACGAGAGAGGAGGATTTCCAGCCCCCCCCGCTCCCTTCCCTTTTAGTTGCCTTCTACGACATGCAGGGAATACGTGGGAAGTATTCTTTCTCCGCTATCCCTAGGGATTATATATATATATATATATATATATATATATATATATATATATATATATGTTTATGGATGGGGTTGTTAGGGAGGTGAATGCAAGAGTTTTGGAAAGAGGGGCAAGTATGAAGTCTGTTGGGTATGAGAGAGCTTGGGAAGTGAGTCAGTTGTTGTTCGCTGATGATACAGCGCTGGTGGCTGATTCATGTGAGAAACTGCAGAAGCTGGTGACTGAGTTTGGTAAAGTGTGTGAAAGAATAAACTTAAGAGTAAATGTGAATAAGAGCAAGGTTATTAGGTACAGTAGGGTTGAGGGTCAAGTCAATTGGGAGGTAAGTTTGAATGGAGAAAACTGGAGGAAGTAAAGTGTTTTAGATATCTGGGAGTGGATCTGGCAGGCGATGGAACCATGGAAGCGGAAGTGGATAATAGGGTGGGGGAGGGGGCGAAAATTCTGGGAGCCTTGAAGAATGTGTGGAAGTCGAGAACATTATCTCGGAAAGCAAAAATGGGTATGTTTGAAGGAATAGTGGTTCCAACAATGTTGTATGGTTGCGAGGCATGGACTATGGATAGAGTTGTGCGCAGGAGGATGGATGTGCTGGAAATGAGATGTTTAGGACAATGTGTGGTGTGAGGTGGTTTGATCGAGTAAGTAACGTAAGGGTAAGAGAGATGTGTGGAAATTAAAAGAGCGTGGTTGAGAGAGCAGAAGAGGGTGTTTTGAAATGGTTTGGTCACATGGAGAGAATGAGTGAGGAAAGATTGACCAAGAGGATATATGTGTCGGAGGTGGAGGGAACGAGAAGTGGGAGACCAAATTGGAGGTGGAAAGATGGAGTGAAAAAGATTTTGTGTGATCGGGGCCTGAACATGCAGGAGGGTGAAAAGAGGGCAAGGAATAGAGTGAATTGGATCGATGTGGTGTACCGGAGTTGACGTGCTGTCAGTAGATTGAATCAGGGCATGTGAAGCGTCTGGGGTAAACCATGGAAAGCTGTGTAGGTATGTATATTTGCGTGTGTGGACGTATGTATATACATGTGTATGAGGGTGGGTTGGGCCATTTCTTTCGTCTGTTTCCTTGCGCTACCTCGCAAACGCGGGAGACAGCGGCAAAAAAAAAAAGATATATATATATATATATATATATATATATATATATATATATATATATATATATATATATATATATATATATATATATATATATATATATATATATATACATATATATATATATATATATATATATATATATATATATATATATATATATATATATATATATATATATATATATATATATATATATATATATTTATGTTTGTATTTTAATTTTCTAAACGGGGTAACAGAAGAAGGAGTCACGCGGAGAGTGCTCATCCTCCTCGAAGACTCAGACTGGAGTGTCTTAATGTGTGTGGATGTAACCAAGATGAGAAAAAAGGAGAGAGGTAGCATGTTTGAGGAAAGGAACCTGGATGTTTTGGATTTGAGTGAAACGAAAGTTCTAGGGTAAAGGGGGGATGAGCAATGTGGTTTCAGAAGTGGTAAAGGATGTGTGGATCAGGTGTTTGCTTTGAGGAATGCATGTGAGAAATGATTAGAAAAATAGATGGTGGGAAGGGGGCAGAGGTTCTGGGAACGTTGAAGAATGCTTGAAGGGCGAGAACGTTATCTCAGAGTTGAAAAATGGTTATGTTTGTAGGAATATTGTTTCCAATAATGTTATATGGCTGCGAGGCATGGACTGTAAATAGGGTACTACCGAGGAGAGTGGATGTGTTGGAAATGAAATGTCTGAGGTCAATATGTGGTGTGAGGTGGTTTGTTCCAGTAAGTAATGAATAGGTAAGAGGAATGTGTGGTAATGAAAAGAGTATGGTTGAGAGAGCACAAACAAGTGTGTTGTAATGGTTTCGACACATGAAAGGAATGAGTGAGGAACGATTGACAAACTCAGTACATGTATAAGAGGTATAGGGAACAAGGAGAAGCGGGAGACCAAAGTAGAGATGGAAGGAAGGATTAAAAAAGATTTGAGCGATTGAGTCCTGAACATACAGGAGGGTGAAATGAGTGCAAGGAATAGAGTGAATTGGAACGATGTGGTATACCAGGGTCGGTGTGCTGTCAATGCATTGAAACAGGGCATGTGAAGCGTATGGGGTAACCCATGGAGAGGTCTGTGGGGCCTGGTTGTGGAAATGAAGTTCTGGGCTCGATGCATTACACAAGACAGCTAGAGACTGACTGTGAACGAAAGTGGCCTTTGTTGTCTTTTCCTAGCACAACCTCGCTTGCATGCGGGGGGAGGGGGTTGTCATTTCATGTGTGGTGGGGTGGTGAGGGAAATGGATAAAGGCAGAAAGTATGAATTATATATATGTGTATATATGTATGTGTCTCTGTATGCATACATATGCATAAGTTGAAATGTATAGGTATATATATGTGCTTGTGTGGATGTGTATGCATATACATGTGTATGTGGGTGGGTTGGGCCACTCTTTCGTCTGTTTCCTTCCGCTACCTCGCTAACGTAGGAGACAACGACAAAGCATAATAAGTAAGTATATATATATATATATATATATATATATATATATATATATATATATATATATATATATATATATATATATATATATATATATATATATATATATACATATATATATATATATATATATATATATATATATATATATATATATATATATATATATATATATATATATATATATATATATATATATATATTTTCTTCTGTTTCCCATTTTAGAAAGTTAAAAAAAAAAGTGATAGGGTTAGGGAAAATGATTTGGTAAACAGAGAAGAGGTAGTAAAAGCTTTGCGGAAGATGAAAGCCGGCAAGGCAGCAGGTTTGGATGGTATTGCAGTGGAATTTATTAAAAAAGGGGTGACTGTATTATTGCCTGCTTGGTAAGGTTATTCAATGTATGTATGACTCATGGTGAGGTGCCTGAGGATTGGCGGAATGCTTGCACAGTGCCATTGTACAAAGGCAAAGGGGATAAGAGTGAGTGCTCAAATTACAGAGGTATAAGTTTGCTGAGTATTCCTGGTAAATTATATGGGAGGATATTAATTGAGAGGGTGAAGGCATGTACAGAGCATCAGATTGGGGAAGAGCAGTATGGTTTCAGAAGTGGTAGAGGATCTGTGGATCGGGTGTTTGCTTTGAAGAATGTATGTGAGAAATACTTAGAAAGCAAATGGATTTGTAGTAGCATTTATGTATCTGGATGAAGGCATATGCTGAGTTGATAGAGCATGCTCTGTGGAAGGTTATTAGAATATATGGCCTGTCGGGAAGGCACGTTGTTGAAGCAGTGAAAAGTTTTTATCGAGGATAGTAAGGCATCTGTGTACGTGTTAGGGAAGCGTGGAAAGTGATTGGTTTCTCAGTGAATGTAGGTTTTCGGCAGGGGTTTGTCTTCAATTAGTGTGTGATGTCTCCTTGGTAGTTTGATTTGTTTATGGATGGAGTTGTTAGGGAGGTGATGCAAGAGTTTTGGACAAGCGGGGCAAGCCATTGAAGTCTGTGGGGAAGCGAGAGCTGGGGAAGTGAGTTTTTGTTGTTCGCTGATGATACAGCGCTGGTGGCTGATTCATGTGAGAAACTGCAGAAGCTGGTGACTGAGTTTGGGTAGTAAAGTGTGTGAAAGAAGAAAGTTAAGAGTTAAATGTGAATAGAGCAAGTTTATTACGTTCAGTAGGGTTGAGGGTTAGGTCAATTGGGAGGTAAGTTTGAATGCGAGAAAAGAAATACTGGAGGAAGTAAAGTGTTTTAGATTCAGGGGAGTGGATCTGGGGGCAAGCTGATGGTACCATGGAAGCGGAAGTGGGATCATAGTAGCACTGCGATGGTGTCTTATTCTTTTGGGGGGGGGGCTTGGGTTGTGGGTTGGGGGAGTCTGGGGGGACTTCGGTCGGTGGGGGCTTTTCTTGGGGGTTTGGTGTGGGTTGGGGTTGGCTGTTTTGTGTTGGGGTGACTGGGTCGGGGGAGGTGGGCATTTCCTTGTGGGGGAGTCGCCTTTGGGGGTTGTTCATTGGTTAGGTGGATTAGTTGCGGGGGGTCCTGGGTATGGGGGCTTTGGGGGATGGGGGGATTCTTGTGGGGGCATTGGGGGAATCCTTTGGGGGGGGCTGTGGGTGCTTTTTTCAATAGTTATCCGGGGCTTTCACTGTGTGTTTGTTGAATGCGATCGGGGGGAGGTTATCTGCTCTCTATTTCGGGGGGGGTTGGGGGGGCGGGTCGGCGTTTGTCGGGCTTGGGGGAAGTTGTTCTGTCAACTTTCGCACCGTCTCCCGTGGGTCTTTATCACCTTGGCTTCCTGGTTGTGTTTGGGGGATTCGTGGGATCTCTCTTGAGTGGGGGAACTGTTGTGTTGGGCATCTGGTTGTTTGTTGTGTTTGGGGGAGCATGGTCGTGGTGGGTAATTGGGGGGGTGGGGGGGGGGGTTTTGCGTGGGGTGGGGGGGTTGATGGGGGAGTGGGTTGGGGATGTTTTGGGGCTGGGTTGGGGACTGGGCGGGGGTTTGGTTTGACTGCGTGGGGGATTGGTTCGTTGGGGATGGCGTTTATGGGGCGATGGGGGTATGTTTTCGGGGGTTGGGTTTATTTTGGGGGTCACCCTCCACTTCGATTTGTGGGGGGAGCTCTTTAGTCTTTTGCGGGGGAATTTGGGGGTTCTTGGGGGGAGGGGGAGTTTGCTTGTGGGGGGGTGGGGTATCTTTGGGGGCGTCCCGGGTGGGGGAAGTTGTGGGTGGTTGCTTCGGGCCCTCTTGATGGGGCCTGTGGTGGGGTTCTGGGGGGGGTCAGACTGGGGGTGTTGGTGTTGGCTGTTGGGGGGGTGTCCGTTTTGGTGCTGATTTTGGGGTGTGGGGGAGGGGGGTTCTGCTAATGGGTATTTGCCGGGGTCTGTATTCCTGGTTGGGGTTTGGGGGAGCGGTCGTGGTGTGGTATGGCTCTGGCTGGGGGCTGGGGCTGTAGTTTACTGTGGGGCGTGGATATGGGGTGGGTGTAGGTCTCGTTGGGTTAACGTCCAATTATATTTCTATTGGGGGTGATTGGTGGCTGGGTTCTGGGGGTTATTGGGGGGAGCTGCGGGGCGTCATTTGCCTGGGGTTGTCTATTTTGTTGGTCACTAAGGGTCACTTTTGGGGTGGTTTTGTCTTGGGGGCCTTTGTGTTCTTCCTGGGGGGGTGGGGTGGGGGTGGTTTTTGTGTTGGGGGCTTTTGTGTATTGGGAGGGGAGCGGGGGGTGTCGGTTTTTCTGTTGGGTTTTGGGGTCGGGGGACCTTTTGGGGGGTGTATTCTCGGGGTTTAGGGGTATTGATTTTTCTTTTTGTGGGGTATTTGTTTGGGTGTGTCTTAATGTTGTGTATAGTTGGGGGAGGGGGGATGGTTTTTCGGGGGACTGGGGGTGGGGAGGTGTCCTTTGGGTTTTTATTTTGCTCCTGGGGGAGGGGGAAGGGGTTTGTTCTGGGGTGGGGGGCTTGGGGGGGCTGGGTTCTGGTTTTTTTGGGGTGGGGTTTTTTTTTGGGTCTGTTTGTTGGGTATTGGGGGGAGTTTGTGTGTTTGGTTATCTTTGGGGATGGGGGGGGGTGTGCTTTAGGGGTGGGGGCAACTTGGGTGGGGGCGTTTGGTGGGGGTGGGGGTGGGTTGGTTGTTGCCTTGGTAATGCACTGACTGGGGGGGTCGGTTGGGTCTTGGGGCTTTGTATCTGTGGGGGGTAATTTGTTTGGCGGGTTTTTCTTTTTTATGGGGCTTTTTGTTTTTTCGGGTGTGGGGGGGGAGTTTTGAGGGCGTGGTTGGGTGATGGGGGAGGTTAGGTTTGACTTTTGGGTGGATTAGGGTGTAGGGGGTGGGCTTCGGTGCTCCCGGGGGGGGGAGGGGGGGGTGGTTCTGTTGGTTACTGGCGTGGGGGATTTGCGGGTCGTTTAGGGGTGGGGGGGGTTTTCAACTCTCGTACTGTCTTGTCTTGGGTCACACAACATGGGGGGGTTTTGGGGGCAGTTAGGTTGTCTGGGGGAGAGTCTTTTGGGTTCATTTATGGTGTTGTCTATTGGGGGTGGGATTTTCGTCCTTATGGGAGTTTGGTGTTTGTTCTCCGGGGGTGGTTTGTCTTGGGTTTTTTATGGGGGAAGGGGGAAGGGAGGTTGGGGGTTGTTTGGGGTTGTATGTCTTTTTATTGGTATTTGGGTTAGGGGGTGTGTTCTTTTGGTTGGGGGTAGTTTATATTTCTGGGCTTTAGTGCTTTGTGGGGGGGGGTTCGTTACGTATTCTTTTTCGTACTGTGTTGTGGATTTGTTGTTTGGGCTTTTTTGGGCTTCTGGGGGCGGGGGAGAGGGGGGGGAGGGGTTTGATTATGTTTTTAGGTATTTTGGTTGTGTGGTGTTTGGTTTATTATTGGGGGAGGTTTCTTTCTTGGTTTGGGTTTTTTCGTTGGGGGTTTTTGAATTGTTGCTTGGGGGTTTTTTTCCTTGTTTTAGTGGGGGACGACAATTGGTTTGGGGTTATGATGGAGGGTTGGGGGGCTGGGGATCTAATTGGATGGGTGGGGGACAATTTTTTGTTTTGTTTCGTGGGTTGGGGTGAGGCTATTTTTCGTTTATGGGTTGGGTGGGGGGGGGGATTTGGTATGGGGGTGGATGTAGGGCTAGGTTGTTGTTTTGCTTGGGGGGGAGGAGGAGTTGTGTGGTTGGTTGGGGGTTGCTTTGTGGGTTTGCTTTTTTGGGGGTAGGGGGTGGGGGGTATGGGGGAGGAGAGGTTCTTGCTTGGAGGGTCCCCTATTGGTTGGGGGGGGGATGGTGTTTTCTTAATGGGGGTGTATTTAATTGTCTAAGGGGTGACTGGGTTATTTATTGTTTTGTATTCGGTTCTTTTGTATTGGGGGATGTTGGGCTTTTTGTGTTGGGTTTTCTTTGTTGGGCTTGGTTGGTGGGGTAATTTGGTGGGGGGAGCTAGGGGGGGGATTGTGTGGGGGATAAGGGGCTATATATTTGTGGGGGGAGGGGGTGCTGGTGGATTGGTTGGGGGGATTTGGGGGGGTGTAGGGTCTTGTAATATTTGGGGGAGGGAGGGTCGGTTTGTTGGTGTGGGGTTTTGGGTTTGGGTCTTTGGGGGGTTTGTTTGGTGGTCTTACTCCGGAGGGGTCGGGGGATTTGTTTTGGTGTGGGGGGTTCTGGTGGGGGGGAGGGAAATGGGCATTTGGTGGGGTAGGGGGTTGGGGGAGCGCTATCGTGTGTTGTTGGGGGCACTGGGAGGGGGGTGGGTGTGGGTGGTTCAGGGTGGTGGCGTGGGGGGGTCTGGGGGGGACTTTGTTGGTGATTTGGTTTGTTGGTGGTTGGGGGATTTGTGGGATACTCTTGTTTTGTTGTGTTTGTTTTGTGGGGGAGGTGTTTGGGGTGATCGTTCTGAGGGGAGTTGGGGAGTTGGGTTACATTATCTACTGCTTGTTGTTGGGCTGGGGGTTGCTTGTTGGGTGATGTGTTGGTGCTATTTTTGGGGGTGGGGGGATGTTTTCTTTAACTAGTTTTATTGGGGATTTTGTTTTTGTGGCTATGGTATTTGTCTGTGGGGAGACTTGTGTGGGGGGGTGGGGGGTCGTTGTATGGCTGGGGGAGGGGATGCCTGTTTGGGGGGAGGTGGTGGGGGGAGCTGTCATGGGGCTTGGGGAATGGGGGGGGGATGGGGGATTTTTTTATTAGGGGGATGGCTTTTTGTTCTTTGGGGGTCGTTGGGGGGGGGCGGGGGGTTGGGTTGGGGTGTGTGTTTGGGGGTTTGGTTCGGGTTTCTTGGGGGACGGGGAGACCACTGGGGTTGGGGGTTGTTCCTTTGGGGGCTATGTTTTGGGGTAGATTGGGTGGTTGGGTTTTGTTTGTTTGGGGGTTGTTGGTGTGGGAGAATTTGGGAGGGGCTTGGGGGGATATGTTGGGGGGCTTTTCTGTTGGGGGATGTTGGGGGAGCTTATTAGTTGTGGTGGGGGTGGTGGGGGAGGTTGGTCTGGGGGAGTTTGTTGTGTGGCGGAGGCGTTTATTCTGGGGGATTATTTCGGTCGTGGTTATGGGGTTTTTTGGGTTTTGGGTTTTGATTTTGTTGGGGGGGAGCTTGTTCTGGGGGATGGGGGAATTAATGGGTGTGGGGTGTTGCTTTTCCGATTTGTTTGGGTTTGGGGGCCTTTTTATCGGGGTGGGGGGGACTGTATCATGGGGGGCTTGGGGGAGGATGGTGTTTGGGGTATGGGCATGGAGTGGTTTTGTTGGTGGGGGATGTGTCGGAGTGATTTTTATCGGTTATCATTTGTGATATGGGGCTTGTAGGGGGTGGGGGAGGTTTGTAGGGTGGGGGGGAGTGGGGGTTTGTGGGTCATTCTTTGGGTTGTATGGTTGGAATATTTGGGCTTCTTTGGGGGGGGAGGGTGTCGTGGGTAATTGTTGTAATGGGGTGGGGGGAGGTTTCTTGGTTTTTTGTTATGGTCTTTGTGGGGGGGATCTGGGTTTATGGGGGAGTGCGGGGGAATGGGGGTGGGGGTGGGTGGTGGGATGGGTTTTTGTGGGGGACGGTAGCTGTTTTCCTGGGGGGGGAGTTGTGGGTGGGTTTTTGGGGGGGGGTGGTTTTTTCCGTGGACGGGTACGATGGTTGTGGGGGCTGGGGGATGTTGAGATTGGGGGGAGGTTTGGGGGAGGTTGTTTTTTGTGGGGGTGTGGGGGATTGTTGGGCTGGGGCTTTTTGGGCATGGGTGGCGTGGCAGGTGTTTTGTTGTTTGGTTGTTATGGGGAGATGGGGGAGGAGGTTTGGGGTTTGTTGGGCTTGGTTGGGGGTATTAGTTTTGGGGGTTTGTTGGGCGTGGTTTGGGGTTGGTTTTAGTTCGGGGTAGGTTAGGGGATGGGTTGGTTTGTTATAGGGGGGTTGGGGGTGTTTATTTTGGTCTGGGGTTGGGGGAGGGTTGGGGTTGAGGGGTTGGTTTTGTGGGGATGTTTAGGGGGTGGTTTGGGGGTGGGTTCTTTGGTGGGGGGACGTGTTGATTTAGTTGAGGGTTTGTCTGGTTGGCATAGGTGGGGAGGTGGCGAAAATCCTGGGAGCCTTGAAGAATGTGTGGAAGTCGAGAACATTATCTCGGAAAGCAAAATGGATATGTTTGAAGGAATAGTGGTTCCAACAATCTTGTATGGTTTCGAGGCGTGGGCTATGGATAGAGTTGTGCGCAGGAGGATGGATGTGCTGGAAATGAGATGTTTGAGGACAATGTGTGGTGTGAGGTGGTTTGATCGAGTAAGTAACATAAGGGTAAGAGAAATGTGTGGAAATAAAAAGAGCGTGGTTGAGAGAGCAGATGTTTTGAAATGGTTTGGGCACGTGGGGAGAATGAGTGAGGAAAGATTGACCAAGAGGATATATGTGTCGGAGGTGGAGGGAACGAGGAGAAGTGGGAGACCAAATTGGATTTGGAAAGATGGAGTGAAAAAGATTTTGTGTGATCGATGCCTGAACATGCAGGAGGGTGAAAGGAGGGCAAGGAATAGAGTGAATTAGATCGACGTGGTGTAACGGGGTTGACGTGCTGCCAGTGGATTGAATCAGGGCATGCGAAGCGTCTGGGGTAAACCATGGAAAGTTGTGTGGGGCCTGGATGTGGAAAGGGAGCTGTGGTTTCGGGCATTATTGCATGACAGCTAGTGACTGAGTGTGAACGAATGAGGCCTTTGTTGTCTTTTCCTAGAGCTACCCCGCACAAATGAGGGGGGGATGGTATCCCATGTGTGTGGGGTGGCGATGGGAATGAGTAGTGGCAGACTGTGTGAATTGTGTGCATGGGTATATATGTATGTGTCTGTGTGTGTATATGTATGTGTACATTGAGATGTATAGGTATGTATATTTGCTGTCTGGATGTTGTGTATATACGTGTGTATGGGGGTGGGTTGGGCCATTTCTTTCGTCTGTTTCCTTGCGCTACCTCGGAAACACGGGAGACACTGACAAAGCAAGATAAATATAGATAAATATACAATATATATATATATATATATATATATATATATATATATATATATATATATATAAATATATATGTGTCGGAGGTGGAGGGAACAAGGAGAAGAGGGAGACCAAATTGGGTTTGGAAAGATGGAGTGAAAAAGATTTTGTGTGATCGATGCCTGAACATGCAGGAGGGTGAAAGGAGGGCAAGGAATAGAGTGAATTGGAGCGATGTGGTATACTGGGGTTGACGTGCTGTCAGTGGATTGAATCAAGGCATGTGAAGCGTCTGGGGTAAACCATGGAAAGCTGTGTAGGTATGTATATTTGCGTGTGTGGACGTATGTATATACATGTGTATGGGGGGGGGTTGGGCCATTTCTTTCGTCTCTTTCCTTGCGCTACCTCGCAAACGCGGGAGACAGCGACAAAGTATAAAAAAAAAAAAAAAATATATAAATATATAATATATAAATATATATATATATATATATATATATATATATATATATATATATATATATATATATATATATATATATATATATTGTATATTTATCCCTAGGGATAAGGCTCCCAGGATTTTCGCCCCCTACCCCACCCTATGATTCACTTCCGCTTTCATGGTTCCATCCGCTGCCAGATCCACTCCCAGATATCTAAAAACACATTACTTCCTCCAGTTTTTCTCCATTCAAACTTACCTCCCAATTGACTTGACCCTCAACCCTACTGTACCTAATAATCTTGCTCTTATGTACATTTACTCTTAACTTTCTTCTTTCACACACTTTACCAAACTCAGTCACCAGCTTCTGCAGTTTCTCACATGAATCAGCCACCAGCGCTGTATCATCAGCGAACAACAACTGACTCACTTCCCAAGCTCTCTCATCCCCAACAGACTTCATACTTGCCCCTCTTTCCAAAACTCTTGCATTCACCTCCCTATCAACCCCATCCATAAACAAATCAAACAACCATGGAGACATCACACACCCCTGCCGCAAACCTACATTCACTGAGAACCAATCACTTTCCTCTCTTCCTACACGTACACATGCCTTACATCCTCGATAAAAACTTTTCACTGCTTCCAACAACTTCCCTCCCACACCATATATTCTTAATACCTTCCACAGAGCATCTCTATCAACTCTATCATATGCCTTCTCCAGATCCATAAATGCAACATACAAATCCATTTGCTTTTCTAAGTATTTCTCACATACATTCTTCAAAGCAAACACCTGATCCACACATCCTCTACCACTTCTGAAACCACACTGCTCTTCCCCAATCTGATGCTCTGTACATGCCTTCACCCTCTCAATCAATACCATCCCATGTAATTTACCAGGAATACTCAACAAACTTATACCTCTGTAATTTGAGCACTCACTCCTATCCCCTTTGCCTTTGTACAATGGCACTATGCACGCATTCCGCCAATCCTCAGGCACCTCACCATGAGTCATACATACATTAAATAACCTTACCAACTAGTCAACAATAGTCATCCCCTTTTTTAACAGATTCCACTGCAATACCATCCAAACCTGCTGCCTTGCCGGCTTTTATCTTCCGCAAAGGGTAAAGGGTATATATATATATATATATATATATATATATATATATATATATATATATATATATATATATATATATATATATATATATATATATATATATATATATATATATATATATATATATATATATATATATATATATATATATATATATATATATATATATATATATATATATATATCAGGGATAGGGGAGAAAGAATACTTCCCACGCATTCCTCACGTGTCGTAGAAGGCGGCTAAAAGGGACGGGAGCGGGGGGCTAGAAACCCTCCCGTCCTTGCATTTTAGCTTTCTAAAAGGGGAAACAGAAGAAGGAGTAACGCGGGGAGCGCTCATCCTCCTCGAAGGCTCAGATTGCGGTGTCTAAATGTGTGTGGATGTAAGCAAGATGAGAAAAAAGGAGAGATAGGTAGTATGTTTGAGGAAAGGAAACTGGGTGTTTTGGCTTTGAGTAAAACGAAGCTCAAAGGTAAAGGGGAAGAGTCGTTTGGAAATATCTTGGGAGTAACGTCAGGGGTTAGTAAGAGGACAAGGGAAGGAGTAGCACTGCTCCTGAAACAGGAGTGGTGGGAATATGTGATAGAGTGTAAGAAAGTAAACTCTAGATTGATATGTGTAAAACTGAAAGTTGGTGGAGAGAGATGGGTGATTGTTGGTGCATATGCACCGAGGCATGAGAAGAAAGATCACGAGAGGCAAGTGTTTTGGGAGCAGCTGAATGAGTGTGTTAGTGGTTTTGATGCACGAGACTGGATTATAGTGATGGGTGATTTGAATGCAAAGGTGAGTAATGTGGCAGTTGAGGGAATAATTTGTATACATGTGGTGTTCAGTGTTGTAAATGGAAATGGTGAAGAGCTTGTAGATTTATGTACTGAAAAAGGACTGGTGATTGGGAATACCTGGTTTAAAAAGAGAGATATACATAAGTATACGTATGTAAGTAGGAGTGATGGCCAGAGAGAGTTATTGGATTACGTGTTAATTGATAGGCGCGCGAAAGAGAGACTTTTCGATGTTAATGTGTTGAGAGGTGCAACTGGAGGGATGTCTGATCATTATCTTGTGGAGGCGAAGGTGAAGATTTGTAGAAGTTTTCAGAAAAGAAGAGAGAATGTTGGGGTGAAGAGAGCGGTGAGAGTAAGTGAGCTTGGGAAGGAGACTTGTGTGAGGAATTACCAGGAGAGACTGAGTACAGAATGGAAAAAGGTGAGAACAAAAGAGGTAAGGAGAGTGGGGGAGTAATGGGGTGTATTTAGGGAAGCAGTAATGGCTTGCGCAAAAGTTGTTTGTGGCATGAGAAACGTGGGAGGTGGGTTGATATGAAAGGGTAGTGAGTGGTGGGATGAAGAAGTAAGAATATTAGAGAAAGTGAAGAGAGAGGCATTTGGACGATTTTTGCAGGGAAAACATGCAAATGAGTGGGAGATGTATAAAAGAAGGAGGCAGGAGGTCAGGAGAAAGGTGCAAGAGGTGAAAAAGAGGGAAAATGAGAGTTGGGGTGAGAGAGTATCATTAAATCTTACGGAGAATAAAAAGATGTTTTGGAAGGAGGTAAATAAAGTGCATAAGACCAGAGAGCAAATGGGAACTTCAGTGAAGGTGGCTAATGGAGAGGTGATAAAAAGTAGTGGCGATGTGAGAAGGAGATGGAGTGAGAATTTTCAAGGTCTGTTGAATGTGTTTGATGATAGAGTGGCAGATATAGGATGTTTTGCTCAAGGTGGTGTGCAAATTGAGAGAGTTATGGAAAATGATTTGCTAGACAGAGAGGAGGTAGTGAAAGCTTTGCGGAAGATGAAAGCCGGCAAGGCAAGGGGGTTAGATTGTATTACAGTGGAATTTATTATAAAAAGGGGGTGACTGTATTGTTGACTGGTTGGTAAGGTTATTTAATGTATGTATGATTCAAGGTGAGGTGCCTGAGGATTTGCGTAATGCTTGCATAGTGCCATTGTAAAAAGGGAAAGGGGATAAGAGTGAGTGCTCAAATTACAGAGGTATATGTTTGTTGAGTATTACTGGTAAATCATAGGGGAGGGTATTGATTGAGAGGGTGAAAGCATGTACAGAGCATCAGATTGGGGAAGAGAGGTGTGGTTTCAGAAGTGGTAGAGGATGTGTGGATCAGGTGTTTGCTTTGAAGAATGTATGTGAGGAATACTTAGAAAAGCAAATGAATTTGTATGGAGCATTTATGGATCTGGAGAATGCATATGATAGAGTTGATAGAGATGCTCTGTGGAAGTTATTAAGAATATATTGTGTTGTTAGAAGCAGTGAAAAGGTTTTTATCGAGGATGTAAGGCATGTGTACGTGTAGGAAGAGAGGAAAGTGATTGGTTGTCAGTGAATGTTGGTTTCCGGCAGGGGTGTGTGATGTCTCCATGGTTGTTTAATTTGTTTATGGATGGGTTTCTTAGGGAGGTGAGTGCAAGAGTGTTGGAAAGAGGGGAAACTATGGAGTCTGTTGTGGATGAGAGAGCTTGGGAAGTTAGTCATTTGCTGTTCGCTGATGATACAGCGCTGGTGGCTTATTCATGTGAAAAACTGCAGAAGCTGGAGACTGAGTTTGGAAAGGTGTGTCAAAGAAGAAAATTGAGAGTAAATGTAAATAAGAGCAAGGTTATTAGGTACAGTAGGGTTGAGGGTCAAGTCAATTGGGAGGTAAGTTTGAATGGAAGGAAGTGAAGTTTTCTAGATATCTGGGAGTGGATCTGGCAGCGGATGGAACCATGGAAGCAAAAGTGAATCATAGGGTGGGGGAGGGGGCGAAAAATCTGGAAACCTTGAAAACGTTTGGAAGTCGAGAACATTATCCAGGAAAGTAAAAATGGGTATGTTTGAAGGAATAGTGGTTCCAACAATGTTGTATGGTTGCGAGGCGTGGGCTATGGATAGAGTTGTGCGCAGGAGGGTGGATGTGCTGGAAATGTTTGAGGACAATATGTGGTGTGAGGTGGTTTGATCGAGTAAGTAATGTAAGTGTAAGAGAGATGTATGGAAATAAAAAGAGTGTTGTTGTGAGAGCAGAAGAGGGTGTTTTGAAATGGTTTTGTCACATGGAGAGAATGAGTGAGGTAAGATTGAGGAAAGAGGATGTATGTGGCAAAGGTGGAAGGAACGACGAGAAGTGGGAGACCAAATTGGAGGTGGAAAGATAGAGTGAAAAAGATTTTGAGTGATCGGGGCCTGAACATGCAGGAGGGTGAAAGGCGTGCGAGTAATAGAATGAATTGGAACGATGTGGGATACCGGAGTCAACGTGCTGCCAATGGATTAAACCAGGGCATGTGATTCGTCTGGGGTAAACCATGGAAAGTTCTATGGGGCCTGGATGTGGAAAGGGAGATGTGCATTTCCGTGCATTATTACATGACAGCTAGGGACTGAGTGTGAACGAAGGTGGCCCCTGTTGTCTTTTCCTAGCGCTACCTCGCGCACATGAGGGGGAGGGGGTTGTTATTCCATATGTGGCGAGGTGGCGATGGGAGTAAATAAAGGCAGACAGTATGAATTATGTACTTGTATGTATATGTATATGTCTGTGTGTGTGTATATATATGTGTACATTGAGATGTATGGGAATGTCAATTTTGCGTGTGTGGACGTGTATTAATATACATGTGTATGTGGGTGAGTTGGGCCATTTTTTCGTCTGTTTCCTTGCGCTACCTCGCTAACGCGGGAGACAGCGACAAAGCAAAATAATATATATATATATATATATATATATATATATATATATATATATATATATATATATATATATATATATGTATATATATATATATATATATTATTTATTTACTTTGCTTTGTGGCTGTCTCCCGCGTTTGCGAGGTAGCGCAAGGAAACAGACGAAAGAAAATGGCCCAACCCACCCCCATACCCATGTATATACATACACGTCCACCCACGCAAATATACATACCTATACATCTCAATGTACACATATATATATACACACACAGACATATACATATATACACATGTACATAATTCATACTGTCTGCCTTAATTTACTCCCATCGCTACCCCGCCACACATAGAATAACATCCCCCTCCCCCTCATGTGTGCGAGGTCGCGCTAGGAAAAGACAACAAAGGCCCCATGCGTCCATACTCAGTCTCTAGCTGTCATGTAACAATGCCCGAAACCACAGCTTCCTTTCCACATCCAGGCCCCACAGAACTTTCCATAGTTTATCCCAGACGCTTCACATGCCCTGATTCAATCTATTGACAGCACGTCTGCCCCGGTATACCACATCGATCCAGTTCACTCTATTCCTTGCACGCCTTTCACCCTCCTGCATGCTCAGGCCCCGATCACTCAAAATCTTTTTCACTCCATCTTTCCACCTCCGATTTGGTCTCCCACTTCTCGTTCCCTCCACTTCCGACACATATATCCTCTTGGTCAATCTTTCCTCACTCATTCTCTCCATGTGACCAAACCATTTCAAAACACCCTCTTCTGCTCTCTCAACCAAGCTCTTTTTATTTCCACACATCTCTCTTACCCTTCCATTACTTACTCGATCAAACCACCTCACACCACACATTGTCCTCAAACATCTCATTTTCAGCACATCCGCCCTCCTGCGCACAACTCTCTCCATAGCCCACGCCTCGCAACCATACAACATTGTTGGGACCACTATATTGGAAAGGATCACAATTTTGCGCGTGATCAACATATTCCTATGAGTCCACGGGGAAAAAGAAACACGAAAAGTTCCCAAGTGCACTTTCGTGCAATAATCACATATCAGGGGAGACACAAGAGAGAAATGTAACAGTCAGAAGATATACATCGAAGAGATGAAGCGAGGACGCCATTTGGTAAATACTCACACCATCTCCTTCTCACATCAACACTACTTGTTATCACCTACCCATTAGCCCCAGTCACTGAAGCTGTTCCCTCGTCTTACGCACTTTATTTACCTCCTTCTAAAACATCTTTTTATTCTTCCTAAGATCTAATGATACTCTTTCACCCCAACTCTCATTTGCTCTCTTTTTCGACTCTTCCACCTTTCTCTTGACCTTCTGCCTCTTTCTTTTATACATCTCCCACCCATTTGCATTATTTCCCTGCAAAAATCGTCTAAATGCCTCTCTTTTCCCTTTCACTAATAATCTTACTTCTTCATCCCACCACTCACTACCCTTTCTAATCTCCCCACCTCTCACGCTTCTCATGCCACAATCATCTTTTGAGCAAGCCATCACTGTTTCCCTAAATACATCCCATTCCTCCCCATTCCCCTTACGTCCTTTCTTCTTACTTTTTCCCATTCTGTACTCAGTCTCTCCTGGTACTTTCTCACACAAGTCTCCTTCCCAAGCTCACTTCCTCTCACCACTCTTTTCACCCCAACATTCTATCTTCTTTTCTGAAAACCTCTACATATCTTCACCTTCGCCTCCACAAGATATTGATCAGACATCCCTACAGTTGCACCTCTCAGCACATTAACATCCAAAAGGGTCACTTTCGCGTGCCTATCAATTAACACGTAATCCAATAACGCTCTCTGGCCATCTCTCCTACTTACATACGTATACTTATGCATATCTTTGTTTTTAAACCAGGTATTCCCAATCACCAGTCCTTTTTCAGCACATAAATCTACTAGCTCTTCACCATTTCTATTTACAACACTGAACACCCCATGTACACCAATCATTCCCTCAACTACCATATTACTCACCTTAGCATTCAAATCATCCATCATTATAACCCGGTCACGTGCAACAAAACTACTAACAAACTCATTCAGCTGCTCCCAAAAGACTTGCCACTCATAAACTTTCTCCTCATGCCCAGATGTATATGCACCAATAATCACCCATCTCTATCCATCCACTTTCACTTTTACCCATATCAATCTAGAGTTTACTTTCTTAAACTCAAACACATACTCCCACCACTCCTGTTTCAGGAGTACTCCTACTCCTTCCCTTACTCAAGTCCTCTCACTAACCCTGTCTTTATTCCCAAGACATTCCCAAACCACTCTTCCCCTTTACCCTAGAGCTTCGTTTCACTCAGAGTCAAAACATCCAGGTTCCTTTCCTTAAACATACTACCTACCTCCTCTTTTTTTCTCATCTTGGTTACATCCACAGACATTAAGACACCCCAATCTGAGTCTTCCAGGAGGAGGAGCACTCCCCGGGTGACTCCTTCTTCTCTTTCCCCTTTTAGAAAGTTAACATACAAGGAGGGGAGGGTTTCCAGCCCTCGCTCCCGTCCCCATTAGTCTCTCTCCTAGTACTTCCCCACACAAGTCTCCTTCCCAAGCTCACTTACTCTCACCACTCTCTTCACCCCATCATTCTCTCTTCTTTTATGAAAACCTCTACAAATCTTCACCTTCGCCTCCACAAGATAATGATCAGACATCCCTCCAGTTGCACCTCTCAGCACATCAACATCCAAAAGTCTCTTTTTCGCGCGCCTATCAATTAACACCCGTAATCCAAGAACGCCCTCTGGCCATCTCTCCTACTTACATACGTATACTTTTGTATGTCTCTCTTTTTAAAACAGGTATTCCCAATCACCAGTCCTTTTTCAGCACACAAATCTACAAGCTCTTCACCATTTTCATTTACAACACTGAACACCCCATGTATACCAATTATTCCCGCAACTGCCACATTACTCACCTTTGCATTCAAATCACCCATCACTATAACCCGGTCTCGTGCATCCAAACCACTAACACACTCATTCAGCTGCTCCCAAAACACTTGCCTCGCATGATCTTTCTTCTCATGCCCAGGTGCATATGCACCAATAATCACCCATCTATCTCCATCAACTTTCAGTTTTACCCATATCAATCTAGAGTTTACTTTCTTACACTCTATCACATACTCCCACCACTCCTGTTTCAGGAGTAGTGCTACTCCTTACCTTGCGCTTGTCCTCTCACTAACCCCTGACTTTACTCCCAAGACATTCCCAAACCACTCCTCCCCTTTACCTTTGAGCTTCGTTTCACTCAGAGCCAAAAACATCTAGGTTCCTTTCCTCAAACATACTACCTATCTCTCCTTTTTTCTCATCTTGGTTACATCCACACACATTTAGACACCACAGTCTGAGCCTTCGAGGAGGATGAGCACTCCCCGCGTGACTCCTTCTGTTTCCCCTTTTAGAAAGTTAAGATATATTTGTATATTTATTCCAATGAGTCTACGGGAAAAATGAAACACGATAAGTTCCCAAGTGCACTTTCGTGTAATTATCATATCATTAGGGGAGACACAAGAGAGAAATATAGCATTCAGTTGATATACATCGAACAGACGAAGCTAGGACGCCATTTGGTAAACATGTGATTGTTCAAAACATACAACGAGCGTTAATAAGCTTATCATTTTACAAATTTTATCAACAATAAAGTTGTCTAATTTGTCTAGACCATCACTAATATTAAGATTATAATTCTTTGTGTATCTAATAAAAGAAGATTCCATTATATTTCTCTTGGTAACACAGTTAGAACAAATAACTGAGATGGCGTTACTCCAGTCAATAGAATGATCGTAGTTTTTAACGTGATTAAACAATTCATTTGATTCTTGTCCCGTTCTTATACTATATTTCTGTTTTTTAAGTTTAACAGAAAGATCCTTACCAGTCTTACCAACATAAAAAATATATATATATATATATATATATATATATACATATATATATATATATATATATATATATATATATATATATATATATATATATATATATATATATATATATATATATATGTGTGTGTATAATTCCTTATTTATCTATCATTTATTATACTTTGCCGGTGTCTCCCGCTTTAGCGAGTTACCGCTATGTAACAGACGAAAGAATGGCCCAACCCACCCACATAGACATGTATATACAAACACGTCCACACATGCGCATATACATACCTATATTTTTCAACGCATACATACATATACATACACAGACATATACATATATACACAAGTACATAATTCACTCTTTGCCTTTACTCAGGCCCGTCGTCACTCAGCCACACATGGAATAACAACCCCCTCCCCCGCATGTGCGCGAGGTACGCTAGGAAAAGACAACAAAGGCCACATTCGTTCACATTCAGTCTCTAGCTGTCATGTATAATGCACCAAAACCACAGCTCCCTTTCCACATCCAGGCCCTACAAAACCTTCAACGGTTTACCCAAGACGCATCCTATCCCGTTTCAATCCATTGACAGCACGTCGACCCCAGTATACCATATCGTTCCAAATCACGCCATTCCTTGCACGCCTTTCACCCTCGTTCAAGTTTAGGCCACGATCGCTCCAAATCTTTTTTACTCCATCTTTCCACCTCCAATTTGGTCTCCCACTTTTCCTCGTTCCCTCCACCTCTGGCACATATATCCTTTTTGTCAGTCTTTCCCCACTCTTTCTTTCCAAGCGACCAAACCATTTTAAAACATCCTCTTCTGTTCTCTCAACCACACTCTTTTAACTACGACATATCTCTCTTACCCTCTCATTACTTACTCGATCATACCACCTCACATCACATACTATCCTCAAACCTCTCATTTCCAACACATCCACCGTCCTCCGCACAACTCTATCTATAGCTTACGTCTCGCATCTATATAGCATTGTTGGTACCACTATTCCCTCAAACATACAGATTCTTGCTTTCCAAGGTAATGATCTTGCCTTCCACACATACTTCAACGCTCCCAGAACTTTCTCCCCTTCCCCCATCCAGTGACTCACCCCCGCTTCCATGGTTCCATCCGCTGACACATCCACTCCCAGATATCCTAAATACTTCACTTCCTCCAGTTTTTCAAACTTACCTTCCAATTAACTTGTTCCACAACCCTACTGTACCTAATAACCTTGCTCTTATTCACATTTACACTCAGCTTTCTTCTTTCACACACTTTACCAAACTCAGTCACCTGCTTCTGCAGCTTCTCACCGAAATCATCCACCAACGGTGTATCATTAGTGAAGAACAACTGACTCACTTCGCAAGCTCTCTCATCCACAACAGATTGCATACTTGCTCCTCACTACAAGACTCTTCCATTCACCTCCCTAGCAACTCTATCCACAAACAATTTAAACAACCATTTAGACATCACGCACCCCTGCCGCAAACCAACATTCACTGTGAACCATTCACTTTCCTCTCTTCCTACTCGTACATATACCTTTCATCCTCGATAAAAACTTTCTACTGCTTCTATCAACTTGCCTCCCACACCATATACTCTTATTACCTTCCACAGAGCATCTCTATCAACTCTATCATATGCTATCTCCATATCCATAAATGCAACATACAAATCCATTTGCTTTTCTAAGTATTTCTTACATACATTCTTCAAAGCAAACGCTTGATCCAAACATCCTCTACCACTTCTGAAACAACACTGCTATTCCCAATCTGATGCTCTGTACATTCCTTCACCCACTCAATCAATACTCTCCCATCTAATTTCCCATGAATACTCAGCAAACTTATACCTCTGTAATTTGAGCACTTACCTTTATTCCCTTTCGCTTTTTACATCTCACCATGAGTGATACATACATTAGATATCCTTACCAACCATTCCAAAACACAATCACCCCCTTTTTTAATAAATTCCATAGCAATACCATCTAAACCGCTGCCTTGCTGGCTTTCATCTTCCGCAAACTTTTACTACCTCTTCTCTGTTTATCAAATCATTCTCCTTAGCCCTCCTACTTCGCACACCACCTCGAACAAAATACCCTATATCTGCCACTCCATCATCAAACACATTCAACAAAACTTCAAAATACTCACTCCATCTCCTTTTCACATCACCTCTACTTATTATCACCTCCCCATTAGCCCATTTCACTGATTTTCCGATTTGTTCTCTTGTCTTACGCACTATATTTACCTCCTTCTAAAACATCTTTTTATTCTCTCTAGAATTTAATGATACACTCTCACTCAACTCTCGTTTGCCCTCTTTTTCACCTCCTGTACCTTTCTCTTGACCTTACCCTCTTTTCTTTTATATATCTCCCACTCTTTTGCATTATTTCCCTGCAGAAATCGTCCAACTTCCTCTCTCTTCTCTTTCTCTGATAATCTTATTTGTTCATCCCACCACTCACTACCCTATCTAATCTGCCCACCTCCAATGCTTCTCATGCCACAAGCACCTTTTGCGCAAACCATCACTGCTTCCCTAAATACATCCCTTTCCTCCCCGGCTCCCCTTACGTCCTTTCTTCTCAACTTTTTCCATTCTCCCGATATTTCCTCACACTAGTCTCATTCGCAAGCTCAGTTACTCTCACCACTCTTTTCACCCCAACTCTCTCTATTTTTTCTGAAAACTCTACAAATCTTCACCTTAGCCTCCACAAGATAATGATCAGACATCCCTCTAGTTGCACCTATCAGCACATGAACATCCAAAAGTCTTTCTTTCGCGCACCTATCAATTAACACGTATTCCAATAACGCTCTCTGGGCATCTCTCCTACTTACCTAAGTATACTTATGTATATCTCTCTTTTTAAGCAAGGTATTCCCAATCACAAGTCCATTTTCAGGACATGAATGTACAAGCTCTTCACCACTTCCATTTATAACACTGAACACCCCATGTATACCAATAGTTCCCTCAACTGCTACATTACTAACCTTTGCATTCAAATCCCTCATCACTATAACCCGGTCTCGTGCATCAAAACTACCAACACACTCACTCAACTGCTCCCAAAACACTTGCCAAACAGATCTTTCTTTTCATGCCCAGGTGCATATGCACCAATAATAACCCATCTCTTTCTATCCACTTTCAGTTTTACCCAGGAGTAGTTCCACTCCTTCCCATGCTCCTGTCATCTCGACAACCCCTCACTTCACTCCCAAAACATTCCCAAACCACTCTTCCCCTTTACTCCTCAGCTCCGTTTCACTCAGAGGGAAAACATCCAGGTTCCTTTCTACAAACATTCTACCTACGTCTCCTTTTTTCTTATCTTGGTTACATCCACGCACATTTAGACACCCCAATCTGAGCCTTCGAGGAGGATGAGCACTCCCCGCGTGACTCCTTCTTCTGTTTCCCCTTTTAGAAAGTTAAGATACAACGAGAAGAATGTTTGTAGTCCCCGCTCCCGCCCCCTTTAGTCGCCTTCTACACGTAAGGAATGCGGGAGAAGTATTGTTTCTTCCCTATCCCCAGGGAATAATATATATAATAATATATTTTTTTTTTTTTTTTTTTTTTTTTTTTTTTTTTTTTTTTTTTTTTTTTTTTTTTTTTTTTTTTTTTTTTTTTTTTTTTTTTTTTTTTTTTTTTTTTTTTTTTTTTTTTTTTTTTTTTTTTTTTTTTTTTTTTTTTTTTTTTTTTTTTTTTTTTTTTTTTTTTTTTTTTTTTTTTTTTTTTTTTTTTTTTTTTTTTTTTTTTTTTTTTTTTTTTTTTTTTTTTTTTTTTTTTTTTTTTTTTTTTTTTTTTTTTTTTTTTTTTTTTTTTTTTTTTTTTTTTTTTTTTTTTTTTTTTTTTTTTTTTTTTTTTTTTTTTTTTTTTTTTTTTTTTTTTTTTTTTTTTTTTTTTTTTTTTTTTTTTTTTTTTTTTTTTTTTTTTTTTTTTTTTTTTTTTTTTTTTTTTTTTTTTTTTTTTTTTTTTTTTTTTTTTTTTTTTTTTTTTTTTTTTTTTTTTTTTTTTTTCCCCCCCCCCCCCCCCCCCCCCCCCCCCCCCCCCCCCCCCCCCCCCCCCCCCCCCCCCCCCCCCCCCCCCCCCCCCCCCCCCCCCCCCCCCCCCCCCCCCCCCCCCCCCCCCCCCCCCCCCCCCCCCCCCCCCCCCCCCCCCCCCCCCCCCCCCCCCCCCCCCCCCCCCCCCCCCCCCCCCCCCCCCCCCCCCCCCCCCCCCCCCCCCCCCCCCCCCCCCCCCCCCCCCCCCCCCCCCCCCCCCCCCCCCCCCCCCCCCCCCCCCCCCCCCCCCCCCCCCCCCCCCCCCCCCCCCCCCCCCCCCCCCCCCCCCCCCCCCCCCCCCCCCCCCCCCCCCCCCCCCCCCCCCCCCCCCCCCCCCCCTTCGAGAGATAGCACTCCCCGCGTGACTCCTTCTTCTGTTTCCCCTTTTAAAAGTTAAGATACAACGAAAGAATGTTTGTAATCCCCGCTCCCGCCCCTTTAGTCGCTCAAACACGTAGGAATATATTATATGTGTATGTGCATGTGTACGTGTAGGAAGAGAGGAAAGTGATTGGTTCTCAGTGAATGTAGGTTTGCGGCAGGGGTGTGTGATGTCTCCATGGTTGTTTAATTTGTTTATGGATGGGGTTGTTAGGGAGGTGAATGCAAGAGTTTTGGAAAGAGGGGCAAGTATGAAGTCTGTTGGGATGAGAGCTGGAAGTGAGTCAGTTGTTGTTCGCTGATGATACAGCGCTGGTGGCTGATTCATGTGAGAAACTGCAGAAGCTGGTGACTGAGCTTGGAAAAGTGTGTGGAAAGAAGAAAGTTAGAGTAAATGTGAATAAGAGCAAGGTTTTTAGGTACAGTAGGGTTGAGGGTCAAGTCAATTGGGAGGTGAGTTTGAATGGAGAAAAACTGGAGGAAGTGAAGTGTTTTAGATATCTGGGAGTGGATCTGGCAGCGGATGGAACCATGGAAGCGTAAGTGGATCATAGGGTGGGGGAGGGGGCGAAAATCTGGGAGCATTGAAGAATGTGTGGAAGTCGAGAGCATTATCTCCGCAAAGCAAAAATGGGTATGTTTGAAGGAATAGTGGTTCCAACAATGTTGTATGGTTGCGAGGCGTGGGCTATGGATAGAGTTGTGCGCAGGAGGATGGATGTGCTGGAAATGAGATGTTTGAGGACAATGTGTGTTGTGAGGTGGTTTAATCGAGTAAGTAACGTAAGGGTAAGAGAGATGTGTGGAAATAAAAAGAGCGTGGTTGAGAGAGCAGAAGGAGGGTGTTTTGAAGTGGTTCGGGCACATGGAGAGGAATGAGTGAGGAAAGATTGACCAAGAGAATATATGTGTCGGAGGTGGAGGGAACGAGGTGAAGAGGGAGACCAAATTGGAGGTGGAAAGATGGAGTGAAAAAGATTTTGTGTGATCGGGGCCTGAACATGCGGGAGGGTGAAAGGAGGGCAAGGGATAGAGTGAATTGGAGCGATGTGGTATACCGGGATTGACGTGCTGTCAGTGGATTGATTCAAGGCATGTGAAGCGTCTGGGCTAAACCATGGAAAGCTGTGTAGGTATGTATATTTGCGTGTGTGGACGTATGTATACACATGTGTATGGGGGGGGGGTTGGGCCATTTCTTTCGTCTGTTTCCTTGCGCTACCTCGCAAACGCGGGAGACAGCGACAAAGCAAAAAAAAAAAAAAAAAAAAAAATATATATATATATATATATATATATATATATATATATATATATATATATATATATATATATGTATAATATCTTATTTATTATGCTTTGTCGCTGTCTCCCGCGTTAGCGAGGTAGCGCAAATAAACAGACGAAAGAATGACCCAAACAACCCAACCCACATGTAAATAAATACATGACCACACACGCACATATACATACCTATACATCCCAATGCATACATATATATACACACTCAGACGTATGCATATATACACATGTACATAATTCTCATTGTCTGTCCTTATTCTTTTCCGTCACCACCCCGCCACACATGAAATGAAAACCCCCTCCCGCCGCATGTGCGTGAGGTAGCGCTAGGAAAAGACAACAAAGGCCACATTCGTTCACACTCAGTCTCTACCTGTCATGTATAATGCACCGAAACCACAGCTCCATTTCCACATCCAGGGCCCACAAAACTTTCAGTGGTTTAAACCAGCCCCTTCACATGCCCTATTTCAATCCATTGACGGCACGTCGACCCCGGTATACCACAACGTTCCAATTCACTCTATTTCCTGCACGCCTTTCATCCTCCTGCATGTTGAGACCCCGATCACTCAAAATCTTCTTCACTCCATCTTTCCACCTCCAATTTGGTCTCCCACCTCTTCCTGTTCCCTCTACCTCTAACACATATATCCTCTTTGTCAACCTTTTCTCACTCATTCTCTCCATGTGACCAAACCATTTCAAAACACCCTCTTCTGCTCTCTCAACCATGCTCTTTTTATTACCACACATCTCTCTTACCCTTTCATTACTTACTCGATCAAACCACCTCGTACCACATATTGTCCACAAATATCTCATTTCCAGCACATCCATCCTCCTGCGCACAACCCTATCCATAGCCCACGCCTCGCAACCATATAACATTGTTGCAACCAATATTCCTTCAAACATACCAATTTTTGCTTTCCAAGATAAAGTTTTCGATTTCTACTCATTTTCCAACGCTCCCAGAACTTTTGCCCCCTCCTCCACCCTACGATTCACTTTCACTTCCATGGTTCCATCCGCTGCCTAATCCACTCCCAGATATCTAAAACACTTCACTTCCTCCAGTTTTTCTCTATTCAAACTTTCCTGTCAATTGACTTGTTGCCAGCTTCTGCAGTTTTTCACCCGAATCAGCCACCAGCGCTGTATCATCAGGGAACAACAACTGACTCAATTCCCAAATTCTCTCATTCACAACAGACTGCATACTTGCCATTCTTTCCAAAACTCTTGCATTCACCTCCCTAACAACCCTATCCATAAACAAACTAAACAACCATGGAGATATCACACACCCCTGCCGCAAAACAGCATTCACTGAGAACCAATCACTTTCCTTTCTTCCTACACGTAAACATGCCTTACATCCTCGATAAAAACTTTTCACAGCTTCTAACAACTTGCCTCCCACACCATGTATTCTTATTACCTCCCACAGAGGATCTCTATCAACTCTATCATATGCTTTCTCCATTTCCACAAATGCCACATACAAATCCATTTGCTTCTCTAAGTATTTCTCACATACATATTTCAAAGCAAACCCCTGATCCACACATCCTCTACCACTTCCAAAACCAGGCTGCTCCTCCTCAATCTGATGCTCTGTACATGCCTTCACCCTCTCAATCAATACCCTCCCATACAACTTCACCGGAATACTCAACAAAATCATACCTCTGTAATTTGAGCACTCACTCTTATCCCCTTTGCCTTTGTACAATTGCACTATGGAAACATTCCGCCAGTCCTCAGGCACCTCACCATGAGTCATAGATACACTAAACCTTACCAACCAATCAACAATACAGTCACCCCCTTTTTTAATAAATTCCCATGCAATACCATCCAAACCTGCTGCCTTGCCGGCTTTCATCTTCAGCAAAGCTTTTACTGCCTCTTCTCTGTTTACGAAATCATTCTCCCTCTCACTTTGCACACCACCTCGACCAAACACCCTATATCTGCCACTCTATCATCAAACTCATTTAACAAACCTTCAAAATACTCACTCCATCTTCTCACATCGCCACAACTTGTTATCACCTCCCCATTTACCCCTTTCACCGATGTTCCCATTTGTTCCCTTGTCTTACGCACATTATATACCTCCTTCTAAAACACCTTTTTTATTCTCCCTAAAATTTAATGATGCTCTCTCACCCCTACCTTCATTTGCCCTCTTTTTTGCCTCTTGCACCTTTCTCTTGACCTCCTGCCTCTTTCTTTTATACATCTCCCACTCATTTCCACTTTTACCCCGCAAAAATCGTCCAAATGCCTCTCTCTTCTCTTTAACTAATAATCTTACTTCTTCATCCCACCACTCACTACCCTTTCTAATCTGCCCACCTCCCACGCTTCTCATGCCACAAGGATTTTTTGCACAAGCCATCACTGCTTCCCCAAATACATCCCATTCCTTCCCTACTCCCCTTAGGTCCTTTGTTCTCATCTTTTTCCATTCTGTACTCAGTGTCTCCTGGTATTTCCTCACACAAGTGTCCTTACAAAGCTCATTTATTCTCACCACTCTCTTCACCCCAGCATTCTCTCTTCTTTTCTGAAAACCTCTACAAATCTTCACCTTCGTCTCCACAAGAGAATGATCAGACAACCCTGTAGTTGCACCTCTCAACACATTAACCTCCAAAAGTCTCTCTTTCGCGCGCATATCAATTAACACGTAATCCTTTAACGCTCTCTGGCCATTTCCCTACTTACATATGTATACTTATGCATATCTCTCTTTTTAAACCAGATATTCCCAATCAACAATCCTTTTTCAGCATATAAATCTACCAGGTCTTCACCATTTCCATTTACAACACTGAACACCCCATGTACACCAATTATTCCCTCAACTGCCACATTACTCACCTTTGCATTCAAATCACCCATCACTATAACCCGGTCTTGTGCATCAAAACTACTAACACAGTGACTCAGCTGCTCCCAAAACACTTTCTTCTCATTATCTTTCTTCTCACGCCCAGGTAAATATGCACCAATAATCATCCATCTCTCTCCATCCAATTTCAGTGCATATATATATATATATATATATATATATATATATATATATATATATATATATATATATATATATATACATATGTCTACTTGGGTCCCTATACCCTAAGCTGTTCTTGTGCTCCCGTTCCTTCTACGTTTTGTCTGGTGTTTGTGTCCAACAGACCCACTGATAGTGATAGTAAGAGCGATACATTACCTATTATTGATAAATGGTGTACATATCATGGCAATGCCGGGAAGCTCTGTAATTGTCAGCAGGAAGCTGGTTGTCTGTAGAATGATTATCTCTAATATTAATTTCTTTTGATGAGTAGGTTTTGGCGTCTTGCTGAGAAGTGAAATAACTCCTTTTCTTATATCAATTACATTTTTCTTTTTACATTAGCCTATTCCATTTATGTTTTCTATAATTTTGTATCTTAAGGTAAATATCTTATTTTGATAGATTGCAACAAGAGCTGTTCCTTTTTCCTTTTAACCCGTCTTGCCTATTGCATCCAAAGGCGGTGAAATCGTTCCTAACACATGACAGTTTTGTGGCCAAGACTTCAGGACCATTAATCTTGGCTGATTATTGGTAGACTTTTAAAAGACCATCATCTATATCTGCGGTACAGCTGAAATATACTTTGTCATCATCAAATTTATTTTGGTCTTCAAGCAAAGAACATTCAGCCCAGTTGTATGGTACTCTCAAATAATCTTGACAGGTAATTTCTTGACCACTGAGTGTTTTAGTTTTACACTGGTTAGTTTTAGTCAGATAGATTACACATGAAATGATTTGAATGTCCTGACTTCTGGAACTGGCATTCTACCGTGTTTATATCCTGGCTCAAATACTGTAGGCTACAAAGTCTCCCGTGTTCTCCTTCACACATATTTTCGAGCATTTGGATTTCATTGGCATGACAATATTACGTGATCGTTATTTTCAAGAATTATCTTTTCTCGTGTGTTCGTACAGACAAGAATCTTTTTGCTTTGATTTTTTTTGTTCTATGACAAAATTTGAAAAGCACGAGAATAACACAGAGTTTGACATGGTGACTGATAACACACAGTCGAGACATCATCTTTGATCTTTCGAAGCTTCACAATCGGCCTGCCTCGCCTGGGTCTTGTGTTGACATGTCCTTCCCTCCTCCATCGCCTTATCCACCTGCAAACGGTAGTCACACTGGTGCCCATCTCTCGTGCTATAGTTCGCGTAGGGACGCCATCCACCCACATCCACACCAGCCTTATACGTTCAGACATCGTTATAGGTTTGAACCTGTATCGCCGCTCCATAATCCTGTGTGGATATGAGGTATATGAATACAGCACAAAGTACGACAGTGCGAGAGAGAAATCTTGTCTCAGTTTTTGGTCAAAGTTTCAATAAAATAGCAATGAAACAGACATACCTTCACTCCGCCCTTAGTGATGCAAATGTGAATGGAGTAAGTCCAAGACGTCATTCTCAGTGAAAATTTATTGTCAGCTTATTTTATATATATATATATATATATATATATATATATATATATATATATATATATATATATATATATATATATATATATATATATATATAGATATAGATATATATATATATATATATATATATATATATATATATATATATATATATATATATATATATATATATATATATATATATACATTTTTTTTTTTTTTTTTTTTTTATACTTTGTCGCTGTCTCCCGCGTTTGCGAGGTAGCGCAAGGAAACAGACGAAAGAAATGGCCCAACCCCCCCCCCATACACATGTACATACACACGTCCACACACGCAAATATACATACCTACACAGCTTTCCATGGTTTACCCCAGACGCTTCACATGCCTTGATTCAATCCACTGACAGCACGTCAACCCCTGTATACCACATCGCTCCAATTCACTCTATTCCTTGCCCTCCTTTCACCCTCCTGCATGTTC
Source organism: Panulirus ornatus (assembly GCF_036320965.1). Lineage (NCBI taxonomy): Eukaryota > Metazoa > Arthropoda > Malacostraca > Decapoda > Palinuridae > Panulirus > Panulirus ornatus. The sequence continues at coordinate 44,849,148 of NC_092239.1, read as the reverse complement.
AGGCCCCGATCACACAAAATCTTTTTCACTCCATCTTTCCACCTCCAATTTGGTCTCCCTCTTCTCCTCGTTCCCTCCACCTCCGACACATATATCCTCTTGGTCAATCTTTCCTCACTCATTCTCTCCATGTGCCCAAACCATTTCAAAACACCCTCTTCTGCTCTCTCAACCACGCTCTTTTTATTTCCACACATCTCTCTTACCCTTACGTTACTTACTCGATCAAACCACCTCACACCACACATTGTCCTCAAACATCTCATTTCCAGCACATCCATCCTCCTGCGCACAACTCTATCCATAGCCCACGCCTCGCAACCATACAGCATTGTTGGAACCACAATTCCTTCAAACATACCCATTTTTGCTTTCCGAGATAATGTTCTCGACTTCCACACATTTTTCAAGGCTCCCAAAATTTTCGCCCCCTCCCCCACCCTATGATCCACTTCCGCTTCCATGGTTCCATCCGCTGACAGATCCACTCCCAGATATCTAAAACACTTCACTTCCTCCAGTTTTTCTCCATTCAAACTCACCTCCCAATTGACTTGACCCTCAACCCTACTGTACCTAATAACCTTGCTCTTATTCACATTTACTCTTAACTTTCTTCTTCCACACTCTTTACCAAACTCAGTCACCAGCTTCTGCAGTTTCTCACATGAATCAGCCACCAGCGCTGAATGAGTGTGTTAGCGGTTTTGATGCACGAGACCGGGTTATAGTGATGGGTGATTTGAATGCAAAGGTGAGTAATGTGGCAGTTGAGGGAATAATTGGTATGCATGGGGTGTTCAGTGTTGTAAATGGAAATGGTGAAGAGCTTGTAGATTTATGTGCTGAAAAAGGACTGATGATTGGGAATACCTGGTTTAAAAAGCGAGATATACATAAGTATACTTATGTAAGTAGGAGAGATGGCCAGAGAGCGTTATTGGATTACGTGTTAATTGACAGGCGTGCGAAAGAGAGACTTTTGGATGTTAATGTGCTGAGAGGTGCAACTGGAGGGATGTCTGATCATTATCTTGTGGAGGCTAAGGTGAAGATTAGTATGGGTTTTCAGAAAAGAGGAGTGAATGTTGGGGTGAAGAAGGTGGTGAGAGTAAGTGAGCTTGGGAAGGAGACCTGTGTGGGGAAGTACCAGGAGAGACTGTGTACAGAATGGAAAAAGGTGAGAACAATGGAAGTAAGGGGAGTGGGGGAGGAATGGGATGTATTTAGGGAATCAGTGATGGATTGCGCAAAAGATGCTTGTGGCATGAGAAGAGTGGGAGGTGGGCTGTTTAGAAAGGGTAGTGAGTGGTGGGATGAAAAAGTAAGAGTATTAGTGAAAGAGAAGAGAGAGGCATTTGGACGATTTTTGCAGGGAAAAAATGCAATTGAGTGGGAGAAGTATAAAAGAAAGAGACAGGAGGTCAAGAGAAAGGTGCAAGAGGTGAAAAAAAGGGCAAATGAGAGTTGGGGTGAGAGACTATCAGTAAATTTTAGGGAGAATAAAAAGATGTTCTGGAAGGAGGTAAATAAGTGCGTAAGACAAGGGAGCAAATGGGAACTTCAGTGAAGGGCGTAAATGGGGAGGTGATAACAAGTAGTGGTGATGTGAGAAGGAGATGGAATGAGTATTTTGAAGGTTTGTTGAATGTGTCTGATGACAGAGTGGCAGATATAGGGTGTTTTGGTCGAGGTGGTGTGCAAAGTGAGAGGGTTAGGGAAAATGATTTGGTAAACAGAGAAGAGGTAGTAAAAGCTTTGCGGAAGATGAAAGCCGGCAAGGCAGCAGGATTGGATGGTATTGCAGTGGAATTTATTAAAAAAGGGGGTGACTGTATTGTTGACTGGTTGGTAAGGTTATTTAATGTATGTATGACTCATGGTGAGGTGCCTGAGGATTGGCGGAATGCGTGCATAGTGCCATTGTACAAAGGCAAAGGGGATAAGAGTGAGTGCTCAAATTACAGAGGTATAAGTTTGTTGAGTATTCCTGGTAAATTATATGGGAGGGTATTGATTGAGAGGGTGAAGGCATGTACAGAGCATCAGATTGGGGAAGAGCAGTGCGGTTTCAGAAGTGGTAGAGGATGTGTGGATCAGGTGTTTGCTTTGAAGAATGTATGTGAGAAATACTTAGAAAAGCAAATGGATTTGTATGTAGCATTTATGGATCTGGAGAAGGCATATGATAGAGTTGATAGAGATGCTCTGTGGAAGGTATTAAGAATATATGGTGTGGGAGGCAAGTTGTTAGAAGCAGTGAAAAGTTTTTATCGAGGATGTAAGGCATGTGTACGTGTAGGAAGAGAGGAAAGTGATTGGTTCTCAGTGAATGTAGGTTTGCGGCAGGGGTGTGTGATGTCTCCATGGTTGTTTAATTTGTTTATGGATGGGGTTGTTAGGGAGGTAAATGCAAGAGTTTTGGAAAGAGGGGCAAGTATGAAGTCTGTTGGATATATATACATATATATATATATATATATATATATATATATATATATATATATATATATATATATATATATATATATATATATATATATATATATATATATATATATATATATTTATTTATTTTATTTGTTTATTTTGCTTTGTCGCTGTCTCCCGCGTTTGCGAGGTAGCGCAAGGAAACAAACGAAAGAAATGGCCCAACCCACCCCCCCTAAAATGTATACACATACACGTCCACATCTCAATGTACACATATATATACACACACAGACACATACATATATACACATGCACACAATCCACACTGTCTGCCTTTATTCATTCCCATCGCCACCTCGCCACACATGGAATAACATCCCCCTCCCCCCTCATGTGTGCGAGGTAGCGCTAGGAAAAGACAACAAAGGCCCCATTCGTTCACACTCAGTCTCTAGCTGTCATGTAATAATGCACCGAAACCACAGCTCCCTTTCTACACACACACACACACACACACACACACACACACACACACACACACACACACACACACACACACACACACACATATATATATATATATATATATATATATATATATATATATATATATATATATATATATATATATATATATATATATATATATATATATATATATATATATATATATATATATATATATATATATATATATATATATCTGCCACCCTATCATCAAACACATTCAACAAACCTTCAAAATACTCACTCCATCTTCTCACATCACCACTACATGTTATCACCTCCCCATTTGCGCCCTTCACTGAAGTTCCCATTTGCTCCCTTGTCTTACGCACTTTATTTACCTCCTTCCAGAGCATCTTTTTATTCTCCCTAAAATTTAATGATACTCTCTCACCCCAACTCTCATTTGTTTTGGTCGAGGTAGTGTGCAAAGTGAGAGGGTTAGGGAAAATGATTTGGTAAACAGAGAAGAGGTAGTAAAAGCTTTGCGGAAGATGAAAGCCGGCAAGGCAGCAGGTTTGGATGGTATTGCAGTGGAATTCATTAAAAAGGGGGGTGACTGTATCATTGACTGGTTGGTAAGGTTATTTAATGTATGTATGACTTATGGTGAGGTGCCTGAGGATTGGCGGAATGCGTGCATAGTGCCATTGTACAAAGGCAAAGGGGATAAGAGTGAGTGCTGAAATTACAGAGGTATAAGTTTGTTGAATACTCCTGGTAAATTATATGGGAGGGTATTGATTGAGAGGGTGAAGGCATGTACAGAGCATCAGATTGGGGAAGAGCAGTGTGGTTTCAGAAGTGGTAGAGGATGTGTGGATCAGGTGTTTGCTTTGAAGAATGTATGTGAGAAATACTTAGAAAAGCAAATGGGTTTGTATGTAGCATTTCCGAGATAATGTTCTCGACGTCCATACATTTTTCAAGGATCCCAGAATTTTCGCCCCCTGCCCCACCATATGATTCACTTCCGCTTCCATGGTTCCATCCATTGCCAAATCCACTCCCAGATATCTAAAACACTTCACTTCCTCCAGTTTTTCTCCATTCAAACTTACATCCCCATTGACTTAACCCTCAACCCTATTGTACCTAATAACCTTGCTCTTATTCACATTTACTCTCAACTTTCTTCTTTCACACACTTTACCAAACTCAGTCACCAACTTCTGCAGTTTCTCACATGAATCAGCCGCCAGTGCTGTATCATCAGCGAACAACAACTGACTCAATTCCAAAGCTCTCTCATCCACAACACACTGCATACTTGCCCATATTTCCAAAACCCTTGCATTCACCTCCCTAACAACCCCATCCATAAACAAATTAAACAACTATGGAGACATCACACACCCACTGCCGCAAACCTACATTCACTGAGAACCAATCAATTTCCTCTCTTCCTACACGTACACACGCCTTTCATCCTCGATAAAAACTTTTCACTGCTACTAACAACTTGCCTCCCACACCATATATTCTTAATACCTTCCACAGAGCATCTCTATCAACACTATCATATGCCTTCTCCAGATTCAAAACTGCTACATACAAATCCGTTTGCTTTTCTAAGTATTTCACATACTTTCTTCAAAGCAAACACGTGATCCACACATCTTCTACCACTTCTGAAACCACAACGCTCTTCCCCAATCTCATACTCTGTTCATGCCTTCACCCTCTCAATCAATGCCCTCCCACATAATTTCCCAGGAATATTCAACAAACTTATACCTCTGAAATTTGAGCACTCACCTTTGTCCCCTTTGCCTTTGTACAATGGCACTATGCAAGCATTCCGCAAATCCTCAGGCACCTCACCGTGAATCATACATACATTGAATAGCCTTACCAACCAGTCAAAAATACAGTCACCCCCTTTTTTAATAGATTCCACTGCAATGCCATAGAAACCCGATGCCTTGCCTACTTTCATCTTTCGCAAAGCTTTTACTACCTCTTCCTTGTTTACTAAATCATTCTCCCTAACCCTCTCACTTTGCACACCACCTCGACCAAAACACCCTATATCTGCCACTCTATCATCAAACACATTCAACAAACCTTCAAAATACTCACTCCATCTCCTTCTCATATCAACACAACTTGTTATCACCTCCTCATTAGCCCCCTTTACTGCAGTTCCCCTTTGTTCCCTTGTCTTACGCACCTCATTTGCCTCCTTCCAAAACATCTTTTATTCTCCTTAAAATTTAATGATACTTTCTCACCCCAACTCCCATTTGCCCTCTTTTTCACCTCTAGCACCTTTCTCTTGACCTCCTGCCTCTTTCTTTTATACATCTCCCAGCCATTTGCATTATTTCCCAGCAAAAATCGTCCAAATACCTCTCTCTTCTCTTTCACTAATAATCTTACTTCTTCATCCCACCACTCACTACTCTTTCTAATCCGCCCACCTCCCACGCTTCTCATTCCACAAGCATCTTTTGCGTAAGCCATCACTGCTTCCCTACATACATCCCATTCCTCCCCCACTCCCCTTACCTCCTTTGTTCTCACCTTTTTCCATTCTGTACTAAGTCTCTCCTGGTACTTCCTCACACAAGCCTGCTTCCCAAACTCTCTTACTCTCACCACTCTCTTCACCCCAACATTCTCTCTTTTTTCTGAAAACCCCTACAAATCTTCACCTTCGCCTACACAAGATAATGATCAGACATCCCTCCAGCTGCACCTCTCAGCACATTGATATCCAAAAATGTCTTTTCGCACGCCTATCAATTAACACGTAATCCAAGAACGCTCTCTGGCCATTTCTCCTACTTACATACGTATACTTATGTATGTCTCTCTTTTCAAACAAGGTATTCCCAATCACCAGTCCTTTTTCAGCATATACATCTACAAGCTCTTCACCATTTCCATTTACAACACTGAACATCCCATGTATACCAATTATTCCCTCAACTGCCACATTACTCACCTTAGCATTTATATCACCCATCACTATAACCCGGTCTTGTGCAGCAAAACCACTAACACACTCATTCAGCTGTTCCCAAAACACTTGCCTCTCATGATCTTTCTTCTCATGCCCAGGTGCATATGCACCAATAATCACCCATCTCTCTCCATCAATTTCAGTCGATGGAGAGATATCAATCTAGAGTTTACTTTCTTACACTCTATCACATATTCCCACCATTCCTGTTTCAGGAGTCGTGCTACTCCTTCCCTTGCTCTTGTCCTCTCACTAGCCCCTGACTTTACTCCCAAGACATTCCCAAACCACTCTTCCCCTTTACCCTTGAGCTTCGTTTCACTCAGAGCCAAAACATCCAGGATCCTTTACTCATCTCTCCTTTTTTCTCATCTTGGTTACATCCACACATTTAGACACCCCAACCTAACCCTTCGTGGAGGATAAGCACTCCTCGCGTGATTCCTTCTTCTGTTTCCCCTTTCAGAAAGTTACAATACAAGGACGGGAGGGTTTCTAGCCCCCCGCTCCCGTCCCCTTTAGTCGCCTTCTACGACACGTGAGGAATATATATATTTTTCTTTTTTTTTTTTCATACGATTTGCCATTTCCCGCGTTTGCGAGGTAGCGTTAAGAACAGAGGACTGGGCCTTAGACGGAAAATCCTCACCTGGCCCCCTTCTCTGTTCCCTCTTTTGGAAAATTAAAAAAAAAAAAAAAAAAAAACGAGAGGGGAGGATTTCCAGCCACCCGCTCCCTTCCCATTTAGTCGCCTTCTACGACACGCAGGGAATACGTGGGAAGTATATATATATATATATATATATATATATATATATATATATATATATATATATATATATATATATATATATATATATATATATATATATATATACACATATATATATATATATATATATTTATTTATTTATTTATTTTGCTTTGTCGCTGTCTCCCGCGTTTGCGAGGTAGCGCAAGGAAACAGACGAAAGAAATGGCCCAACCCACCCCCATACACATGTATATATATACACATCCACACACGCAAATATACATACCTATACATCTCAATGTACACATATATATACACACACAGACACATACATATATACACATGTACATAATTCATACTGTATGGCTTTACTTATTCCCATCGCCACCTCGCCACACATGGAATAACATCCACCTCCCCCCTCATGTGCGCGAGGTAGCGCTAGGAAAAGACAACAAAGGCCCCATTCGTTCACACTCAGTCTCTAGCTGTCATGTAATTATGCCCGAAACCACAGCTCCCTTTCCACATCCAGGCCCCACAGAGCTTTCCATGGTTTACCCCAGACGCTTCACATGCACTGATTCAATCCATTGACAGCACGTCGACCCCGGTATACCACATCGATCCAGTTTACTCTATTCCTTGCCCACCTTTCACCCTCCTGCATGTTCAGGCCCCGATCACTGAAAATCTTTTTCACTCCATCTTTCCACCTCCAATTTGGTCTCCCACTTCTCCTCGTTCCCTCCACCTCCGACACATATAGCCTCTTGGTCAATCTTTCCTCACTCATTCTCTCCATGTGTCCAAACCATTTCAAAACACCCTCTTCTGCTCTCTCAACCACGCTCTTTTTATTTCCACACATCTCTCTTACCCTTAAATTACTTACTCGATCAAACCACCTCACACCACATATTGTGCTCAAACATCTCATTTCCAGCACATCCACCCTCCTGCATACAACTCTATCCATAGCCCACGCCTCGCAACCATACAACATTGTTGGAACCACTATTCCTTCAAACATACCCATTTTTGCTTTCCGAGATAATGTTCTCGACTTCCACACATTCTTCAAGGCTCCCAGTAGTTTCGCACCCTCCCCCACCCTATGATTCACTTCCGCTTCCATGGTTCCATCCTCTGCCAGATCCACTCCAAGATATCTAAAACACTTTACTTCCTCCAGTTTTTCTCCATTCAAACTTACCTCCCAATTGACTTGACCCTCAACCCTACTGTACCTAATAACCTTGCTCTTATTCACATTTACTCTTAACTTTCTTCTTTCACACACTTTACCAAACTCAGTCACCAGCTTCTGCAGTTTCTCACATGAATCAGCCACCAGCGCTGTATCATCAGCGAACAACAACTGACTCACTTCCCAAGCTCTCTCATCCATAACAGACTGCATACTTGCCTCTCTTTCCAAAACTCTTGCATTCACTTCCCTAACAACCCCACCCATATACAAATTAAACAACCATGGAGACATCACACACCCCTGCCGCAAACCTACATTCACTGAGAACCAATCACTTTCCTCTCTTCCTACACGTACACATGTCTTACATCCTCGATAAAAACTTTTCACTGCTTCTAAGAACTTGCCTCCCACACCATATATTCTTAGTACCTTCCACAGAGTATCTCTATCAACTCTATCATATGCCTTCTCCAGATCCATAAATGCTATATACAAATCCATTTGCTTTTCTAAGTATTTCTCACATACATTCTCACATACAATGGAGAATATATATATATATATATATATATATATATATATATATATATATATATATATATATATATATATATATATATATATATATATACATATATATATATATACATATATATCAAATAACGCTCTCTGGCCATCTCTCCTACTTATATAAGTATACTTATGTATATCTCACTTTTTAAACCAGGTATTCCCAATCATCAGTCCTTTTTCAGCACATAAATCTACAAGTATGAAGTCTGTTGGGGATGAGAGAGCTTGGGAAGTGAGTCAGTTGTTGTTCGCTGATGATACAGCGCTGGTGGCTGATTCATGTGAGAAAATGCAGAAGCTGGTGACTGAGTTTGGTAAAGTGTGTGAAAGAAGAAAGTTAAGAGTAAATGTGAATAAGAGCAAGGTTATTAGGTACAGTAGGGTTGAGGGTCAAGTCAATTGGGAGGTGAGTTTGAATGGAGAAAAACTGGAGGAAGTAAAGTGTTTTAGATATCTGGGAGTGGATCTGGCAGCGGATGGAACCATGGAAACGGAAGTGGATCATAGGATGGGGGAGGGGGCGAAAATTCTGGGAGCCTTGAAGAATGTGTGGAAGTCGAGAACATTATCTCGGAAAGCAAAAATGGGTATGTTTGAAGGAATAGTGGTTCCAACAATGATGTATGGTTGCGAGGCGTGGGCTATGGATAGAGTGGTGCGCAGGAGGATGGATGTGCTGGAAATGAGATGTTTGAGGACAATGTGTGGTGTGAGGTGGTTTGATCGAGTAAGTAACGTAAGGGTAAGAGAGATGTGTGGAAATAAAAAGAGCGTGGTTGAGAGAGCAGAAGAGGGTGTTTTGAAAAGGTTTTGGGCACATGGAAAGAATGAATGAGGAAAGATTGACCAAGAGGATATATGTGTCGGAGGTGGAGGGAACGAGGAGAAGAGGGAGACCAAATTGGAGGTGGAAAGATGGAGTGAAAAAGATTTTGTGTTATCGGGGCCTGAACATGCAGGAGGGTGAAAGGAGGGCAAGGAATAGAGTGAATTGGAGCGATGTGGTATACCGGGGTTGACGTGCTGTTAGTGGATTGAATCAGGGCATGTGAAGCGTCTGGGGTAAACCATGGAAAGCTGTGTAGGTATGTATATTTGCGTGTGTGGACGTATGTATATACATGTGTATGGGGGGGGGTTGGGCCATTTCTTTCTTCTGTTTCCTTGCGCTACCTCGCAAACGCGGGAGACAGCGACAAAGTATAAAAAAAAAAAAAAAAAATACATATATATATATATATATATATATATATATATATATATATATATATATATATATATATATATATATATATATATATATATATATATATTTGGACGAGCTTTGAATTAAAATAGAGCAAATGACTGAGAGATGTAAAGAAGAAAGATGCAAGAGGTCAAGAGAAAGGTGCAAAAGGTGAAAAAGAGGAAAAGTGAGAGCTGGGGTAAGAGATTATCAATAAATGATTTGGGAGAATATAAATATGTTTGGATGGAGGTCAATAAAGTACGTAAGAAAAGAGAAAAATGGGAACATCTGTGAAAGGGGCGAATGGGGAGGTAATAGCAAGCAGTGGTGATGTGAGAAGATGGAGTGAGTATCTTGAAGGTTTGTCGAATGCATTAGATGATAGAGTGGCAGATATAGGGTGTTTTGGTCCAGGTGGTGTACAAAGTGAGAGGGTTAGGGAGATGGATTTGGTAAACAGAGAAGAGGTAGTAAAAGCATTGCGGAAGATGAAAGCCGGCAAGGCAGCAGGTTTGGATGGTAATGTAGGGAATCTATCTGAAAAGGGGGTGACTGTATTGTTGACTGGTTGGTATGGTTATTTAATGTATGCGTGAGTCATGGTGAGGTGACTGAGGATTGGCAGAATGCATGCATAGTACCATTGTACAAAGGGAAAGGGGATAAAGGTGAGTGCTCAAATTACGGAGGTATACGTTTGTTGAGTATTCCTGGGAAATTATATCGGAGGTTATTGATTGAGAGGGTGAAGGCATGTACAGAGCATCAGATTGGGGAAGAGCAGTGTGGTTTCAGAAGTGGTAGAGGATGCGTGGATCAGGTGTTTCCTTTCAAGAATGTATGTAGCATTTATAGATCTGGAGAAGGCATATGATACAGTTGATAGAGTTGCTCTGTGGAAGGTATTAAGAATATATGGAGTGGGAGGCAAGTTGTTAGAAGCAGTGAAAAGTTTTTATCGAGGATGTAAGGTATGTTTACAAGAAGGAAGAGAGAAAATTGATTGGTTCTCGATGAACGTCGATTTGCAGCAGGGGTGCCTCATTTCTCCATGGCTGTTTAATTTGTTTATGGATGGGGATGATAGGGAGGTGAATGCAAGAGTTTTGGAGAGAGGAACAAGTAAGAAGTCTGTTATGGCTGAGAGAGCTTGGGAAGTGAGTCAGTTCTTCTTCGCTGATGATACAGCGCTAGTGGCTGATTCGGATGAGAAACTGCAGAAGCTGTTGACTGAGTTTGGTAAAAGTGTGTGAAAGAAGAAAGCTGAGAGTAAATGTGAATAAGAGCAAGGTTATTAGGTACAATAGGGTTGAGGGACAAGTCAACTGGGATGTAAGTTTGAAGGGATAAAAACTGTAGGAAGTGAAGTGTTTTAGATATATGAGAGTGATTTGGCAGCGGATGGAACCATGGAAGCGGAAGTGAGTCGCAGGGTGGGGGAGGGGACGAAAGTTCTCGGAGCGTTGAAAAATGTATGGAAGGCGAGAACATTATCTCGGAAAGCAAAAATGGGTATGTTTGAAGGAATAGTGCTTCCAACAATGTTATGTAGTTGTTAGGCGTGGGCTATAAGTGGAGTTGTGCTGAGGAGAGTGAACGTGTTGGAAATGACACATTGGAGGACACTATGTGGTGTGAGGTGGTTTTATCGAGTAAGTAATGAAAGGGTAAGAGAGATGCGTAATGATAAAAAGAGTGTGGTTGAGAGAGCAGGAGAGGGTGTTTTGAAATGGTTTGGTCATATGGAGAGAATGAGTGAGGAAAGATTGACAAAGAGGATATATGAGTCAGAGGTGGAGGGAAAGAGAAGTGGAAGACCATATTGGAGGTGGAAAGATGGAGTGAAAAAGATTTCGAGCGATCGGAGCTTCAACATGCAGGAGGGTGAAAGGTGTGCAAGAAATAGAGTGAATTGGAACGATGTGGTATACTGGGTTCGACGTGCTGTTAATGGATTAAAACAGGGCATGTGAAGCGTCTTGGGTAAACCATGTAAAGTTTTGTGGGGCCTGATTGTGGAGAGGGAGCTGTGGTTTCGGTGCATTATATATGACAGCTAGAGACTGAGTGTGAACGATGTTACCTTTGTCTTTTCCTAGCGCTACCTCTCGCGCATGCGGGGGGAGGGGACTGTCAATTCATGTGTGGCGGGATTGCGACAGAAATGAATAAAGGCAGCAAATATGAATTATGTACATATGTATATATGTATATGTCTGTGTATGTATATACATATATGTATGGAAAGGATCACAGTTTTGCACGCGATCAAGATATTCCTATGGCACCACGGGGAAAATGTAACACGGTAACTTCCCAAATGCACTTTCGTGTAATTATCACATCATCAGAAGAGACACAAGAGAGAAATAATTACAGTCACTTGATATAAAACGAGGAGACGTATCTTGGACGATATATGGTAAACATGCGATTATCCAAGACAGACAACGAGCGTATCATAAACTTTAGTTCTCCCTTTCAATAGTAATTTTACTTTACTTCCCATGTTCTTTAAATCCTTCACTGTAAAAGTTAGGTTCAGCAACAATAATACTATAAACAATATCTTAATCAGGAATTCACCAGAAAAATCTCCTGGGTATATTTATAAAATGCCATGTAGAAATTGTGATAAATTTTATTTTGGGCAGAGTGGTAACGATCTTTTTGTTACACTTCAGCAACATTGATATAAGAACGGGACAAAAATCAAATGCCTCGTTTAATCACGTTAATAACCATGATCATTGTATTGACTGGAGTAATGCCATCCCAGTTATTAACTCTAACTCTATTACCACGAGAAATATCATTGAATCTTCTATTATTTAATACATAATAAATTATAATCTTAATATGAGTGGTGGTCTATACACATCAGATAACTTTTTTGTTGATAAGATTTGTAAAATGATAAGTTTATGATACACTCGATGTCTGTCTTGGACAATCGCATATTTACCATATGGCGTCCTAGCAACATTTCTTCGTTGTATATCAACTGACAGTTATATTTCTCTCTTGTGTCTCCCCTGATGATGTAATTCTTACACGGAAGTGAACTTGGGAACTTAACGTGTTTCAGTTTCCCCTTCAACTCGGAGGAATATATATGTATGCGTTGAAATGCATGGGTATGTATATGTATGTTTGTGTAGTTGCAAGGTATATACATGTGTTTTTGGGTGGGTTGGACCATTCTTCGTCTGTTTCAATGCGCTATCTCGCTAACTCGGGAGACAGCGACAAAGTATAATGAATAGAAAAAAAAAAAAAAAAAAATATATATATATATATATATATATATATATATATATATATATATATATATATATATATATATATATATATATATATATATATATATATATATATTTTGCTTTGTCGCTGTCTCCCGCATTTGCGAGGTAGCGCAAGGAAACAAAAGAAAGAAATAGCCCAACCCAACCCCATACACATGTATATTCACACACGTCCACACACGCAAACCTACACACCCATACATCTCAATGTACACATATATATACACACACAGACACATACATATATACCCATGCACACAATTCACACTGCCTGCCTTTATTCATTCCCATCGCCACCTCACCACACATGGAATACCATCCCCCTCCCCCTCATGTGTGCGAGGTAGCGCTAGGAAAAAATAACAAAGGCCCCATTCGTTCACACTCAGTCTCCAGCTGTCATGCAATAATGCCCGAAACCACAGCTCCCTTTCCACATCCAGGCTCCACACAACTTTTCATGGTTTACCCCAGACGCTTCACATGCCCTGATTCAATCCAATGACAGCACGTCAACCCCGGTATACCACATCGATCCAATTCACTCTATTCCTTGCACGCCTTTCACCCTCCTGCATGTTCAGGTCCCGATCACTCAAAATCTTTTTCACTCCATCTTTCTACCTCCAATTTGGTCTCCCACTTCTCCTCGTTCCCTCCACCTCCGACACATATATCCTCTTGGTCAATCTTTCCTCACTCATTCTCTCTATGTGCCCAAACCACTTCAAAACACCCTCTTCTGCTCTCTCAACCACGCTCTTTTTATTTCCACACATCTCTCTTACCCTTGAATTACTTACTCGATCAAACCACCTCACACCACACATTGTCCTCAAACATCTCATTTCCAGCATGTCCATCCTCCTGCGCACAACTCTATCCATAGCCCATGCCTCGCAACCATACAACATTGTTGGAACCACTATTCCTTCAAACATTCCCATTTTTGCTTTCCGAGATAATGTTCTCGACTTCCACACATTCTTCAATGCTCACAGGATTTTCGCCCCCTCCCCCACCCTATGATTCACTTCCGCTTCCATGGTTCCATCCGCTGCCAGATCCACTCCCAGATATCTAAAACACTTTACTTCCTCCAGTTTTGCAATATATATATTCATTTATTTATTTTTTTGCTTTGTCGTTCTCTCCCGCGTCAGCGACGTAGCGCAAGGAAACAGACGAAAGAATGGCCCAACCCACCCACATACACATGTATATACATACACGTCCACACACGCAAATATAAATACCTATACATCTCATTGTATGCATATATATTCACACACAGACATATACATATAGACACATGTACATAATTCATACTGTCTGCCTTGATTCATTCCCTTCGCCACCTCGCCACACATGAAGTAACAACCCTTCCCCCCCTCATGTGTGCGAGGTAGCGCTAGGAAAAGACAACAAAGGCCCCATTCGTTCACACTCAGTCTCTACCTGTCATGTAATAATGCACCGAAACCACAGCTCCATTTCCACATTCACGCCCCACAGAACTTTTCATGGTTTACCCCAGACGCGTCATATGCCCTGGTTCAATCCATTGACAGCACGTCGACCCCGGTATACCACATCGTTCCAATTTACTCTATTCCTTGCACGCCTTTCACCCTCCTGCATGTTCAGGCCCCGATCACTCAAAATCTTTTTCACTCCACCTTTCCACCTCCAATTTGGTCTCCCACTTCTCCTCGTTCCCTCCACATCTGACACATATATATCCTCTTGGTCAATCATTCCTCACTCAGTCTCTCCATGTGACTAAACCATTTCAAAATACCCTCTTTTGCTCTCTCAACCACACTCTTTTAATTACCACACATCTCTCTTACCCTATTATTACTTAGTCGATCAAACCACCTCACACCACATATTGTCCTCCAACATCTCATTTCCAGCGCACCTACCCTCCTACGCACAACTGTATCCATAGCCCACGCCTCGCAACCATACAGCATTTTTGGAACCACTATTCCTTCAAACATACCCATTTTTGCTTTCTGAGATAATATTCTCGACTTTCACACATTCTTTAACGCTCCCAGAATTTTCGCCCCCTCCCCCACCCTATGATTCACTTCCGCTTCCGTGGTTCCATCCGCTGCCACATCCACTCCCAGATATCTAAAACACTTCACTTCCTCCAGTTTTTCTCCATTCAACCTTACCTCCCAGTTGACTTGACCCTCAACCCTGCTGTACCTAATAAACCTGCTCTAGTCACATTTACTTTCAGCTTTCTTCTTTCACACACTTTACCAAACTCACTCACCAGCTTCTGCAGTTTCTCACATGAATCAGCCACCAGCGCTGTATCATCAGCGAACAACAACTGACTCATTTCCCAAGCTCTCTCATCCATAACATACTTGCATACTTGCCCCTCTTTCCAAATCTCTTGCATTCACCTCCCTAACAACCCCATCCATAAACAAATTAAACAACCATCGAGATATCACACACCCCTGCCGCAAACCTACATTCACTGAGAACCAATCACTTTCCTCTCTTCCTACACGTACACATGTCTTACATCCTCGATAAAGACTTTTAGCTGCTTCTAACAACTTGCCTCCCACACCATATATTCTTGATACCTTCCACAGAGCATCTCTATCAACTCTATCATGTGCCTTCTCCAGATCCATAAATGCTACATACAAATCCATTTGCTTTTCTATTTATTTCTCACATACATTCTTCAAAGCAAACACCTGATCCACACATCCTCTACCACTTCTGAGACTACACTGCTCTTCCCCAATCTGATGCTCTGTACACGCCTTCACCCTCTCAATCAATACCCTCCCATATAATTTTCCAGGAATCCTCAATAAACTTATACCTCTGTAATCCGAGCAAAACCCTCATCCCCTTTGCCTTTGTACATTGGCACTATCCAAGCATTCCGCCAATCCTCAGGCACCTCACCATGAATCATACATACATTAAATAACCTTACCAACCAGTCAACAATACAGTCACCCCCTTTTTTAATAAATTCTACTACAATACCATCCAAACCCGCTGCCTTCCCGGCTTTCATCTTCCGCAAAGCTTTTACTACCTCCTCCCTGTTTACCAAATCTTTTTCCCTAACCCTCTCACTTTGCACACCACCTCGACCAAAACACCCTATATCTGCCACTCTATCATCAAACACATTCAACAGACCTTCAAAATACTCACTCCATCTCCTTCTCACCTCACCACTACTTGTTATCACCTCCCCATTAGCCCCCTGCACTGAAGATCCCATTTGTTCCCTTGTCCTACGCACTTTATTTACCTCCTTCCAAAACGTCTTTTTTATTCTCCCTAAAACTTAATGATACTCTCTCACCCCAACTCTCATATATATATATATATATATATATATATATATATATATATATATATATATATATATATATATATATATATATATATATATATATATATATATATATATATATATATATATATATATATATATATATATATATATATATATATATATATATATATGTGTGTATATATATATATATATATATATATATATATATATATATATATATATATATATATATATGTGTATATATATATATATATATATATATATATATATATATATATATATATATATATATATATATATATATATATATATATATATATATATGTCCTCCCCTCTCGTTTTTTTTTTTTTCCAAAAGAAGGAGCAGAAGTGGGCCAGGTGAGGATATTCCAAAAAAGGCCCAGTCCTCTGTTCTTAACGCTACCTCGCTAACGCGGGAAATGGCGAATAGTTTAAAAGAAAAGATATATATATATATATATATATATATATATATATATATATATATATATATATATATATATATATATATATATATATATCCCGGAGCCCCTGTGCCACAGGTGGGAATGCTACCGCTAGGCTATGGGCCTGGCTAATAGGAAATAACTATTCAAATACTATTTGGTGAGCACCGAGATCTACACCAGTTATTTCTCAAGAGGCAAACAGAGCCAGCAGATAGCATTTTTCCAAACCTAACTATACAACGCGGAGGTATAAGAATACGAACAAAGTACATACAAACTCCCAACTTCACAGAATATACAAACCTCCAACAGCCAGGATCGAACCCGGGACCCTTGTGTCACAGGCGAGAATCCACCGATAGGCTATGGGCCTGGCTAATGGGAAGTAACTATTCCAATACTATGTACCCGAATACCCTTCGTCTCACGTTGGTGAGCAACGGGGTCTACACCGGACATTTCCCAATAGGCGCACATAGCCAGCAGATAGCATTTTACCGAATCTAACTGTACAACGCGGAGGTATATGAATACCAACAACGTACATAGAAACGCGCACCTTCATAGACCATACAAACCTCCAACAGCCAGGATCAAACCAGGGACCACTGTGCCACAGGGGGGAATCTACCGCTAGGCTATGAAAAACTATCTTGCCGTAACACATAATCAGGTATGCTACACAGAGGTACAATTTGTACTGCGTATACTTAACAGTCATATCAGTTGGCTTCATGGGATAATAGGTCCTTAGGTTAGGACACTATAGTCATGTATGGGAAAAGTTTATCTGTTGTCTGTACTAAAGAAATATTTCCAGCAGTGGAAATACACAGGGTACTTACGGTAGCAATTCTTGTTATGCCAATTATCAAATAACACAAATGATATGTTTTTTTACGTCTCATAATGATTGTGATATTCTTAAGGTTACAGCGAAATTATTTGGAGTAATCTATATGTATATATGCTGATAGAGAAACGGAAAATGGATTGGAAGCGTCTTACAACCAGTGTACCGAAGTGCAGATCCCAGGACAGCGTAAGTGATAATACAATACGTAGCGGAGACCTGAGACCCGCTACCTGGCGCTGCAGTATTTATTGGAGGACGAACAACACTGGTGATCAATGCTGGAGCTTTATTGGCTTACAGGTTGGCCATATCCAGCAAATGAGATAACACATCTTGCCTGAGACGACCGCTGATAGGTGGATGAATTAATGACGTCAGTGTGACCATATGATTGCCTTAAATATAAGCAATCATTATATTCTAAATATTACAGACTTAATGCTCTAGAATGTTAGACGGATGATTGTAAGTACTGAAATAAATACGAGGTTAAAAAAATAGAGGAAGACTTTTATAAACCACCATATGCATAAGAATAGTTGAGTCAGAAGAATGGGCCATAAAGGATGTACACTTACTTGTCTCCTTCTGTTGTTCCTATTTTCAGAAAATGATAATAAAGAGATGATTTCCCTCGTGCTATTGGATAGAAAAAATAATCATCAACGACACCTTCATGGGATCGTCTGATGGAGATGACAAGCTTTTTAACAAAATATAAACATACAACAACATGTGCATGTCTGGGCACAGAGAACCATGGTTATTACTCGCTGTTATCTATAGATATACTGGTATATTGTGGATAGGCAGCTGTTCTTTAGTTGAACTAAACATGATAGACAGACAATGAGTATGAACGGATATGGGCTTTCTTCGTCTATTTCTGATGATTCCTTGCTAATGACAGAAGCGACTATCAAACATGAAATATATATTTATGTATTCATATCTTTTACTTTGCCGCTAACTCCCGCTTTAGCGAGGTATCACAAGGAAACAGACGAAAGAATGGCCCAACCCACCCACATACACATGTATATACATAAACGTCCGCACACGCACATATACATACCTACACATCTCAACGTATATATATATATATATATATATATATATATATATATATATATATATATATATATATTGGAAAGGATCACAATTTTGCGTGTGATCAAATTATTCCTATGAGTCCGCGGGGAAAATGAAACACGAAAAGTTCCCAAGAGCACTTTCGTGTAATAATCACATCATCAGGGGAGACACAAGATAGAAATATAATAGTCAGTTGATATACATCGAAGAGACAAAGCTAGGACGCCATTTGGTAAACATGTGATTGTCCAAAACATACAACGACCGCTCATAAACTTATCATTTTACAAATCTTATCAACAATAAAGTTATCTAATTTGTATAGACCATCACTAATATTAAGATTATAATTCTTTGTGTATTTGATAATAGAAGATTCAATGATATTTCTCTTGGTAATAGAGTTAGAGTTAATAACTGATATGGCGTTACTCCAATCAATATAATGATCATAGTTTTTAACATGATTAAACAAGGCATTTGATTCATGTCCCGTTCTTATACTATATTTATGTTGATTAAGTCTAACACACTGGAAGAACCGGATGTTGGACCATTGCTATGATGAATTAAGGAAAGAACGCAATAGGCTACAAGTGTCACTAAATAGTAAGTTGGACCATCTTACTGAAAACCGCGACTGGACCAAGAACACAAACCCATCTTTTGTGGTAAACCTGTCTAATAAACAACTAGATAAAGATTCCTTGTGTGCATTAGGCTATGGTTTAAGTTTTGTGTGCTCTAACAGAGAAGCCAGCTGTGTTGATGTCACAAAGTCTTTTTGTAATTTAGAAAAATACAGTAATTTAAGTAAAGATGATATTAATATCTGTAAGGGTTAGTGTATGCCAGTTTGTCAAAACCAGTGGAAGCTAATTGCCCTAAAAGATTCATAAGAGCTATTAACACCTTAAAAAAAGACAAGGATATACATATTACTAAAGCAGATAAGGCTAACACTGTTGTGATTTTAGACAAAAGTAACTATTTATCTAAAATGAATGATCTAAATGATAACACAACATATTCTAAACTTAGTAAAAATCCCTTAGAAGCAGTTAATTCTCACTTCAATAAAGAAATGAAGTTGTTGTTGAAAGGTAATATTTCTCTTATCAAAAGTTTGTCATCTTTGTCCCCTTCATTGCCATGTATGTATGGACTTATCAAAACACATAAACAAAATTTTCCAGCAAGACCTATAGTGAGTTCAGTAGGCTCCATCACATATAAATTGTCAAAATGGTTAGTTTCTTTATTAAGCCCTTTAGTGGGTAAGGTATCAAATTCTAATATCATGAACAATGTAAATTTAGTCAACAAGCTAAACAATACCAATGTTAATTTTGATTTCAAACTAGTTAGCTTTGATGTTTCCTCACTTTTCACTAAAGTTCCAGTTGATTACCTTTTAGAATATTTATTTGATGTCTTGGATGGTATTCATTTACCTGTTTCAAAGTCTAATTTCATTGAACTGATAAAATTGTGTATAAAAGACTGTGTATTTCAATGTAATGGAGATTATGGAATTTTTTGAAACAAAATTACTAAACGATATCTACCTTCTAATGCAATTTGGGTTAGGTATGTAGATGATGTTCTTTGTGTTTGGCCAACAAATGAAAATTTACAAATATTTCTCCCCTTACCTAACAATTTAGTACCTTCCATCAAATTTACTGTAGAAAATGAAAATAATGGTATGTTACCATTTTTAGATTGCATGATCCATAGACAAGGAAACAAGTTTAAGTTTAGCATATACAGAAAACCTACCAATGTATGTTCATATATCCATTATTACTCATCTCAATATGACAGAGTTGAATTATCATCATTTCAATCTATGTTCTTTAGGGCATTACGTATTTGCAGTCCAGAGTTTATTGATGATGAGTTTAAAAGACATATTCTATTGGTTCTAAGTTAAAGTACCCTAAGTTAGCAAAGAAATCATTTTATAGAGTTGAGCCCAAACCTCCCATTGACACCAAGAATCTTTTAGTTCTCCCTTTTAATAATAATTTCACTTTGCTTCCCATGTTGCTTAAATCCTTTAATGTAAATGTTGCCTTTACCAACAATAATACTATAAAGAATATCTTCTTCAGGAATTCACCAGAAAATTCTCTTGGTTGCATCATTAAAGTGCCTTGTAGAAACTCGGATAAATTTTACGTTGGTCAGACTGGTAAGGATCTTTCTGTTAGACTTAAGCAACATAAATATAGTATAAGAACGGGACAAGAATCAAGTGCCTTGTTTAATCATGTTAAAGACTATGATCATTGTATTGATTGGAGTAACGCCATCTCACTTATTAACTCTAACTCTATTAGCAAGAGAAATATCATTGAATCTTCTATTATCAAATACACAAACAATTATAATCTTAATATTAGTGATGGTCTATACAAATTAGATAACTTTATTGTTGATAAGATTTGTAAAATGATAAGTTTATGAACGGTCGTTGTATGTTTTGGACAATTACATGTTTACCAAAAGGCGTCCTAGCTTCGTCTCTTCGATGTATATCAACTGACTGTTATATTTCTATCTTGTGTCTTCCTTGATGATGTGATTATTACACGAAAGTGCATTTGGGAACGTTTCGTGTTTCATTTTCCCGTGGACTCATAGGAATATATATATATATATATATATATATATATATATATATATATATATATATATATATATATATATATATATATATATATGTATATATACATATATATATATATACACATATATATATATATATATATATGATTTGGTAAACAGAGAAGAGGTAGTAAAAGCTTTGCGGAAGATGAAAGCCGGCAAGGCAGCAGCTTTGGATGGTATTTGCAATGGAATTTATTAAAAAAGGGGGTGACTGTGTTGTTGACTGGTTGGTAAGGTTATTTAATGTATGTATGACTCATGGTGAGG
Organism: Panulirus ornatus; assembly: GCF_036320965.1. NCBI lineage: Eukaryota > Metazoa > Arthropoda > Malacostraca > Decapoda > Palinuridae > Panulirus > Panulirus ornatus. The sequence goes on along the minus strand of NC_092239.1, from coordinate 44,827,439 downwards.
TGCCTGAGGATTGGCGGAATGCGTGCATAGTGCCATTGTACAAAGGCAAAGGGGATAAGAGTGAATGCTCAAATTACAGAGGTATAAGTTTGTTGAGTATTCCTGGCAAATTGTATGGGAGGGTATTGATTGAGAGGGTGAAGGCATGTACAGAGCATCAGATTGGGGAAGAGCAGTGTGGTTTCAGAAGTGGTAGAGGATGTGTGGATCAGGTGTTTGCTTTGAAGAATGTATGTGACAAATACTTAGAAAAGCAAATGGATTTGTATGTAGCATTTATGGATCTGGAGAAGGCATATGATAGAGTTGATAGAGATGCTCTGTGGAAGGTATTAAGAATATATGGTGTGGGAGGCAAGCTGTTAGAAGCAGTGAAAAGTTTTTATCGAGGATGTAAGGCATGTGTACGTGTAGGAAGAGAGGAAAGTGATTGGTTCTCAGTGAATGTAGGTTTGCGGCAGGGGTGTGTGATGTCTCCATGGTTGTTTAATTTGTTTATGGATGGGGTTGTTAGGGAGGTGAATGCAAGTGTTTTGGAAAGAGGGGCAAGGATGAAGTCTGTTGGGGATGAGAGAGCTTGGGAAGTGAGTCAGTTGTTGTTCGCTGATGATACAGCGCTGGTGGATGATTCATGTGAGAAACTGCAGAAGCTGGTGACTGAGTTTGGTAAAGTGTGTGAAAGAAGAAAGTTAAGAGTAAATGTGAATAAGAGCAAGGTTATTAGGTACAGTAGGGTTGAGGGTCAAGTCAATTGGGAGGTGAGTTTGAATGGAGAAAAACTGGAGGAAGTGAAGTGTTTTGGATATCTGGGAGTGGATCTGGCAGCGGATGGAACCATGGAAGCGGAAGTGGATCATAGGGTGGGGGAGGGGGCGAAAATTCTGGGAGCCTTGAAGAATGTGTGGAAGTCGAGAACATTATCTCGGAAAGCAAAAATGGGCATGTTTGAAGGAATAGTGGTTCCAACATTGTTGTATGGTTGCGAGGCGTGGATTATGGATAGAGTTGTGCGCAGGAGGATGGATGTGCTGGAAATGAGATGTTTGAGGACAATGTGTGGTATGAGGTGGTTTGATCGAGTAAGTAACGTAAGGGTAAGAGAGATGTGTGGAAAAAAAAAAGAGCGTGGTTGAGAGAGCAGAAGAGGGTGTTTTGAAATGGTTTGGTCACATGGAGAGAATGAGTGAGGAAAGATTGACCAAGAGGATATATGTGTCGGAGGTGGAGGGAACGAGGAGAAGAGGGACACCAAATTGGAGGTGGAAAGATGGAGTGAAAAAGATTTTGTGTGATCGGGGCCTGAACATGCAGGAGGGTGAAAGGAGGGCAAGGAATGGAGTGAATTGGAGCGATGTGGTATACCGGGGTTGACGTGCTGTCAGTGGATTGAATCAAGGCATGTGAAGCGTCTGGGGTAAACCATGGAAAGCTGTGTAGGTATGTATATTTGCGTGTGTGGACGTATGTATATACATGTGTATGGGGGTGGGTTGGGCCATTTCTTTCGTCTGTTTCCTTGCGCTACCTCGCAAACGCGGGAGACAGCGACAAAGCAAAAAAAAAAAAAAAAAAAAGAAAATATATATATATATCTAAATATATATATATATATATATATATATATATATATATATATATATATATATATATATATTATATATATATATATATATATATATATATATAAATATATATATATATATATATATATATATATATATATATATATATATATATATATATATTTATATATATATATATATGAATATATATATATATATACATATATATATATATATATATATATATATATTCTTTCTTTTCTTTCAAACTATTCGCCATTTCCCGCATTAGCGAGGTAGCGTTAAGAACAGAGGACTGGGCCTTGAGGGAATACCCTCACCTGGCCCAATTCTCTGTTCCTTCTTTTGGAAAATTACAAAAAAAAAGAGAGGGGAGGATTTCCAGCCCCCCGCTCCCTCCCCTTTTAGTCGCCTTCTACGACACGCAGGGAATACGTGGGAAGTATTCTTTCTCCCCTATCCCCAGGGATAATATATATATATATATATATATATATATATATATATATATATATATATATATATATATATATATATATATATATATATATAATATATATATATATATATATATATATATATATATATATATATATATATATATATATATATATATATACATATATATATATATATATATATATATATAATATATATATATATATATATATATATATATATATATATATATATATATATATATATATATATATGTATATATATATATATATATATATATATATATATATAGGGGAGAGAGAATACTTCCCACGTATTTCCTGCGTGTCGTAGAAGGCGGCTAAAAGGGGAGGGAGCGAGTGGCTGGAAATCCTCCCCTCTCGTTTTTTTTTAAATTTCCAAAAGAAGGAATATGAATATATATATATATATATATATATATATATATATATATATATATATTTTTTTTTTTTTTTTTTTGCGAGGTAGCGCAAGGAAACAGACGAAAGAAATGGCCCCCCCCCATACACATGTACATACACACGTCCACACACGCAAATATACATACCTACACAGCTTTCCATGGTTTACCCCAGACGCTTCACATGCCTTGATTCAATCCACTGACAGCACGTCAACCCCGGTATACCACATCGCTCCAATTCACTCCATTCCTTGCCCTCCTTTCACCCTCCTGCATGTTCAGGCCCCGATCACACAAAATCTTTTCACTCCATCTTTCCACCTCCAATTTGGTGTCCCTCTTCTCCTCGTTCCCTCCCCCTCCGACACATATATCCTCTTGGTCAATCTTTCCTCACTCATTCTCTCCATGTGACCAAACCATTCAAAACACCCTCTTCTGCTCTCTCAACCACGCTCTTTTTTTTTTCCACACATCTCTCTTACCCTTACGTTACTTACTCGATCAAACCACCTCATACCACACATTGTCCTCAAACATCTCATTTCCAGCACATCCATCCTCCTGCGCACAACTCTATCCATAATCCACGCCTCGCAACCATACAACAATGTTGGAACCACTATTCCTTAAACATGCCCATTTTTGCTTTCCGAGATAATGTTCTCGACTTCCACACATTCTTCAAGGCTCCCAGAATTTTCGCCCCTCCCCCACCCTATGATCCACTTCCGCTTCCATGGTTCCATCCCCTGCCAGATCCACTCCCAGATATCCAAAACACTTCACTTCCTCCAGTTTTTCTCCATTCAAACTCACCTCCCAATTGACTTGACCCTCAACCCTACTGTACCTAATAACCTTGCTCTTATTCACATTTACTCTTAACTTTCTTCTTTCACACACTTTACCAAACTCAGTCACCAGCTTCTGCAGTTTCTCACATGAATCATCCACCAGCGCTGTATCATCAGCGAACAACAACTGACTCACTTCCCAAGCTCTCTCATCCCAACAGACTTCATCCTTGCCCCTCTTTCCAAAACACTTGCATTCACCTCCCTAACAACCCCATCCATAAACAAATTAAACAACCATGGAGACATCACACACCCCTGCCGCAAACCTACATTCACTGAGAACCAATCACTTTCCTCTCTTCCTACACGTACACATGCCTTACATCCTCGATAAAAACTTTTCACTGCTTCTAACAGCTTGCCTCCCCCACCATATATTCTTAATACCTTCCACAGAACATCTCTATCAACTCTATCATATGCCTTCTCCAGATCCATAAATGCTACATACAAATCCATTTGCTTTTCTAAGTATTTGTCACATACATTCTTCAAAGCAAACACCTGATCCACACATCCTCTACCACTTCTGAAACCACACTGCTCTTCCCCAATCTGATGCTCTGTACATGCCTTCACCCTCTCAATCAATACCCTCCCATACAATTTGCAGGAATACTCAACAAACTTATACCTCTGTAATTTGAGCATTCACTCTTTTTCCCTTTGCCTTTGTACAATGGCACTATGCACGCATTCCGCCAATCCTCAGGCACCTCACCATGAGTCATACATACATTAAATAACCTTACCAACCAGTCAACAACACAGTCACCCCCTTTTTAAATAAATTCCATTGCAAATACCATCCAAAGCTGCTGCCTTGCCGGCTTTCATCTTCCGCAAAGCTTTTACTACCTCTTCTCTGTTTACCAAATCATATATATATATATATATATATGTGTATATATATATATAGTATATATACATATATATATATATATATATATATATATATTATATATATATAATATATATATATATATATATATATATATATATAATATTCTATGAGTCCACGGGAAAATGAAACACGAAACGTTCCCAAATGCACTTCGTGTAATAATCACATCATCAAGGAAGACACAAGATAGAAATATAACAGTCAGTTGATATACATCGAAGAGACGAAGCTAGGACGCCTTTTGGTAAACATGTAATTGTCCAAAACATACAACGACCGTTCATAAACTTATCATTTTACAAATCTTATCAACAATAAAGTTATCTAATTTGTATAGACCATCACTAATATTAAGATTATAATTGTTTGTGTATTTGATAATAGAAGATTCAATGATATTTCTCTTGCTAATAGAGTTAGAGTTAATAAGTGAGATGGCGTTACTCCAATCAATACAATGATCATAGTCTTTAACATGATTAAACAAGGCACTTGATTCTTGTCCCGTTCTTATACTATATTTATGTTGCTTAAGTCTAACAGAAAGATCCTTACCAGTCTGACCAACGTAAAATTTATCCGAGTTTCTACAAGGCACTTTAATGATGCAACCAAGAGAATTTTCTGGTGAATTCCTGAAGAAGATTTTCTTTATAGTATTATTGTTGGTAAAGGCAACATTTACATTAAAGGATTTAAGCAACATGGGAAGCAAAGTGAAATTATTATTAAAAGGGAGAACTAAAAGATTCTTGGTGTCAATGGGAGGTTTGGGCTCAACTCTATAAAATGATTTCTTTGCTAACTTAGGGTACTTTAACTTAGAACCAATAGAATATGTCTTTTAAACTCATCATCAATAAACTCTGGACTGCAAATACGTAATGCCCTAAAGAACATAGATTGAAATGATGATAATTCAACTCTGTCATATTGAGATGAGTAATAATGGATATATGAACATACATTGGTAGGTTTTCTGTATATGCTAAACTTAAACTTGTTTCCTTGTCTATGGATCATGCAATCTAAAAATGGTAACATACCATTATTTCATTTTCTACAGTAAATTTGATGGAAGGTACTAAATTGTTAGTAAGGGGAGAAATATTTGTGAATTTTCATTTGTTGGCCAAACACAAAGAACATCATCTACATACCTAACCCAAATTGCATTAGAAGGTAGATATCGTTTAGTAATTTTGTTTCAAAAAATTCCATAATCTCCATTACATTGAAATACACAGTCTTTTATACACAATTTTTATCAGTTCAATGAAATTAGACTTTGAAACAGGTAATGAATACCATCCAAGACATCAAATAAATATTCTAAAAGGTAATCAACTGGAACTTTAGTGAAAAGTGAGGAAACATCAAAGCTAACTAGTTTGAAATCAAAATTAACATTGGTATTGTTTAGCTTGTTGACTAAATTTACATTGTTCATGATATTAGAATTTGATACCTTACCCACTAAAGGGCTTAATAAAGAAACTAACCATTTTGACAATTTATATGTGATGGAGCCTACTGAACTCACTATAGGTCTTGCTGGAAAATTTTGTTTATGTGTTTTGATAAGTCCATACATACATGGCAATGAAGGGGACAAAGATGACAAACTTTTGATAAGAGAAATATTACCTTTCAACAACAACTTCATTTCTTTATTGAAGTGAGAATTAACTGCTTCTAAGGGATTTTTACTAAGTTTAGAATATGTTGTGTTATCATTTAGATCATTCATTTTAGATAAATAGTTACTTTTGTCTAAAATCACAACAGTGTTAGCCTTATCTGCTTTGGTAATATGTATATCCTTGTCTTTTTTTAAGGTGTTAATAGCTCTTATGAATCTTTTAGGGCAATTAGCTTCCACTGGTTTTGACAAACTGGCATACACTAACCCTTACAGATATTAATATCATCTTTACTTAAATTACTGTATTTTTCTAATTACAAAAAGACTTTGTGACATCAACACAGCTGGCTTCTCTGTTAGAGCACACAAAACTTAAACCATAGCCTAATGCACACAAGGAATCTTTATCTAGTTGTTTATTAGACAGGTTTACCACAAAAGATGGGTTTGTGTTCTTGGTCCAGTCGCGGTTTTCAGTAAGATGGTCCAACTTACTATTTAGTGACACTTGTAGCCTATTGCGTTCTTTCCTTAATTCATCATAGCAATGGTCCAACATCCGGTTCTTCCAGTGTGTTAGACTTAATCAACATAAATATAGTATAAGAACGGGACATGAATCAAATGCCTTGTTTAATCATGTTAAAAACTATGATCATTATATTGATTGGAGTAACGCCATATCAGTTATTAACTCTAACTCTATTACCAAGAGAAATATCATTGAATCTTCTATTATCAAATACACAAAGAATTATAATCTTAATATTAGTGATGGTCTATACAAATTAGATAACTTTATGTTGATAAGATTTGTAAAATGATAAGTTTATGAGCGGTCGTTGTATGTTTTGGACAATCACATGTTTACCAAATGGCGTCCTAGCTTTGTCTCTTCGATGTATATCAACTGACTATTATATTTCTATCTTGTGTCTCCCCTGATGATGTGATTATTACACGAAAGTGCTCTTGGGAACTTTTCGTGTTTCATTTTCCCGCGGACTCATAGGAATAATTTGATCACCGCAAAATTGTGATCCTTTCCAATATATATATTATATATATATATATATATATAATATATATATATATATATATAATATATCGTTCTGAGATGTGTAGGTATGTATATGTGCGTGTGCGGGACGTTTATGTATATACATGTGTATGTGGGTGGGTTGGGCCATTCTTTCGTCTGTTTCCTTGTGATACCTCGCTAAAGCGGGAGTTAGCGGCAAAGTAAAAGATATGAATACTAAATATATATTTCATGTTTGATAGTCGCTTCTGTCATTAGCAAGGAATCATCAGAAATAGACGAAGAAAGCCCATATCCGTTCTACTCATTGTCTGTCTATCATGTTTAGTTCAACTAAAGAACAGCTGCCTATCCACAATATACCAGTATATCTATAGATAACAGCGAGTAATAACCATGGTTCTCTGTGCCCAGACATGCACATGTTGTTGTATGTTTATATTTTGTTAAAAAGCTTGTCATCTCCATCAGACGATCCCATGAAGGTGTCGTTGATGATTATTTTTTCTATCCAATAGCACGAGGGAAATCATCTCTTTATTATCATTTTCTGAAAATAGGAACAACAGAAGGAGACAAGTAAGTGTACATCCTTTATGGCCCATTCTTCTGACTCAACTATTCTTATGCATATGGTGGTTTATAAAAGTCTTCCTCTATTTTTTTAAACCTCGTATTTATTTCAGTACTTACAATCATCCGTCTAACATTCTAGGCATTAAGTCTGTAATATTTAGAATATAATGATTGCTTATATTTAAGGCAATCATATGGTCACACTGACGTCATTAATTCATCCACCTATCAGCGGTCGTCTCAGGCAAGATGTGTTATCTCATTTGCTGGATATGGCCAACCTGTAAGCCAATAAAGCTCCAGCATTGATCACCAGTGTTGTTCATCCTTCAATAAATACTGCAGCGCCAGGTAGCGGGTCTCAGGTCTCCGCTACGTATTGTATTATCACTTACGCTGTCCTGGGATCTGCACTTCGGTACACTGGTTGTAAGACGCTTCCAATCCATTTTTCGTTTCTCTATCGCCATATATACATATAGATTACTCCAAATAATTTCGCTGTAACCTTAAGAATATCACAATCATTATGAGACGTAAAAAAACATATCATTTGTGTTATTTGATAATTGGCATAACAAGAATTGCTACCGTAAGTACCCTGTGTATTTCCACTGCTGGAAATATTTCTTTAGTACAGACAACAGATAAACTTTTCCCATACATGACTATAGTGTCCTAACCTAAGGACCTATTAATCCCATGAAGCCAACTGATATGACTGTTAAGTATACGCAGTACAAATTGTACCTCTGTGTAGCATACCTGATTATGTGTTACGGCAAGATAGTTTTTCATAGCCTAGCGCTACGTAGATTCCCGCCTGCTTCACAGTGGTCCCTGGTTTGATCCTGGCTGTTGGAGGTTTGTATGGTCTATGAAGGTGCGCGTTTCTATGTACGTTGTTGGTATTCATATACCTCCGCGTTGTACAGTTAGATTCGGTAAAATGCTATCTGCTGGCTATGTGCGCCTATTGGGAAATGTCCGGTGTAGACCCCGTTGCTCACCAACGTGAGACGAAGGGTATTCGGGTACATAGTATTGGAATAGTTTACTTCCCATTAGCCAGGCCCATAGCCTATCGGTGGATTCTCGCCTGTGACACAAGGGTCCCGGGTTCGATCCTGGCTGTTGGAGGTTTGTATATTCTGTGAAGTTGGGAGTTTGTATGTACTTTGTTCGTATTCTTATACCTCCGCGTTGTATAGTTAGGTTTGGAAAAATGCTATCTGCTGGCTCTGTTTGCCTCTTGAGAAATAACTGGTGTAGATCTCGGTGCTCACCAAATAGTATTTGAATAGTTATTTCCTATTAGCCAGGCCCATAGCCTAGCGGTAGCATTCCCACCTGTGGCACAGGGGCTCCGGGATATAATATATATATATATATATATATATATATATATATATATATATATATATATATATATATATATATATATATATATATATCTTTTCTTTTAAACTATTCGCCATTTCCCGCGTTAGCGAGGTAGCGTTAAGAACAGAGGACTGGCCTTTTTTGGAATATCCTCACCTGGCCACTTCTGCTCCTTCTTTTGGAAAAAAAAAAAACGAGAGGGGAGGACATATATAATATATAATATATATATATATTATATCATATATATATAATATATATATATATATATATATATATATATTATATATATATATATACACATATATTATATATATATATATATATATATATATATATATATTATATATATATATACACAATATATATATATATATATATATATATATATATAATATATATATATATATATTATATATATATATATATATTATATATATATATATATATATATATATATATTATATATATATATATATATAATAATTATATATATATATTATATATATGAGAGTTGGGGTGAGAGTATCATTAAGTTTTAGGGAGAATAAAAAGACGTTTGGAAGGAGGTAAATAAAGTGCGTAGGACAAGGGAACAAAATGGGATCTTCGTGCAGGGGGAACTAATGGGGAGGTGATAACAAGTAGTGGTGGGAGGTGAGAAGGAGATGGAGTGAGTATTTTGAAGGTCTGTTGAATGTGTTTGATGATAGCTTAGTGGCAGATAAGGGTGTTTTGGTCGAGGATGGTGTGCAAAGTGAGAGGGTTAGGGAAAAGATTTGGTAAACAGGGAGGAGGTAGTAAAAGCTTTGCGGAAGATGAAAGCCGGGAAGGCAGCGGGTTTGGATGGTATTGTAGTAGAATTTATTAAAAAGTTGGTGACTCTATTGTTGACTGGTTGGTAAGGTTATTTAATGTATGTATGATTCATGGTGAGGTGCCTGAGGATTGGCGGAATGCTTGGATAGTGCCAATGTACAAAGGCAAAGGGGATGAGTGGTTTTGCTCGGATTACAGAGGTATAAGTTTATTGAGGATTCCTGGAAAATTATATGGGAGGGTATTGATTGAGAGGGTGAAGGCGTGTACAGAGCATCAGATTGGGGAAGAGTAGTGTAGTCTCAGAAGTGGTAGAGGATGTGTGGATCATGTGTTTGCTTTGAAGAATGTATGTGAGAAATAAATAGAAAAGCAAATGGATTTGTATGTAGCATTTATGGATCTGGAGAAGGCACATGATAGAGTTGATAGAGATGCTCTGTGGAAGGTATCAAGAATATATGGTGTGGGAGGCAAGTTGTTAGAAGCAGCTAAAAGTCTTTATCGAGGATGTAAGACATGTGTACGTGTAGGAAGAGAGGAAAGTGATTGTTCTCAGTGAATGTAGGTTTGCGGCAGGGGTGTGTGATATCTCGATGGTTGTTTAATTTGTTTATGATGGGGTTGTTAGGGAGGTGAATGCAAGAGATTTGGAAAGAGGGGCAAGTATGCAAGTATGTTATGGATGAGAGAGCTTGGGAATGAGTCAGTTGTTGTTCGCTGATGATACAGCGCTGGTGGCTGATTCATGTGAGAAACTGCAGAAGCTGGTGAGTGAGTTTGGTAAAGTGTGTGAAAGAAGAAAGCTGAAGTAAATGTGACTAGAGCAGGTTTATTAGGTACAGCAGGGTTGAGGGTCAAGTCAACTGGGAGTAAGGTTGAATGGAGAAAAACGGGAGGAAGTGAAGTGTTTAGATATCTGGGAGTGGATGTGGCAGCGGATGGAACCACGAAGCGGAGTGAATCATAGGGTGGGGGAGGGGGCGAAAATTCTGGGAGCGTTAAAGAATGTGTGAAAGTCGAGAATATTATCTCAGAAAGCAAAATGGGTATGTTTGAAGGAATAGTGGTTCCAAAAATGCTGTATGGTTGCGAGGCGTGGGCTATGGATACAGTTGTGCGTAGGAGGGTAGGTGCGCTGGAAATGAGATGTTGGAGGACAATATGTGTGTGAGGTGGTTTGATCGACTAAGTAATAATAGGGTAAGAGAGATGTGTGGTAATTAAAAGAGTGTGGTTGAGAGAGCAAAAGAGGGTATTTTGAAATGGTTTAGTCACATGGAGAGACTGAGTGAGGAATGATTGACCAAGAGGATATATATGTGTCAGATGTGGAGGGAACGAGGAGAAGTGGGAGACCAAATTGGAGGTGGAAAGTGGAGTGAAAAAGATTTTGAGTGATCGGGGCCTGAACATGCAGGAGGGTGAAAGGCGTGCAAGGAATAGAGTAAATTGGAACGATGTGGTATACCGGGGTCGACGTGCTGTCATTGGATTGAACCAGGGCATTGACGCGTCTGGGGTAAACCATGAAAAGTTCTGTGGGCGTGAATGTGGAAATGGAGCTGTGGTTTCGGTGCATTATTACATGACAGGTAGAGACTGAGTGTGAACGAATGGGGCCTTTGTTGTCTTTTCCTAGCGCTACCTCGCACACATGAGGGGGGGAAGGGTTGTTACTTCATGTGTGGCGAGGTGGCGAAGGGAATGAATCAAGGCAGACAGTATGAATTATGTACATGTGTCTATATGTATATGTCTGTGTGTGAATATATATGCATACAATGAGATGTTATAGGTATTTATATTTGCGTGTGTGGACGTGTATGTATATACATGTGTATGTGGGTGGTTGGGCCATTCTTTCGTCTGTTTCCTTGCGCTACGTCGCTGACGCGGGAGAGAACGACAAAGCAAAAAAATAAATAAATGAATTATATATTGCAAAACTGGAGGAAGTAAAGTGTTTTAGATATCTGGGAGTGGATCTGGCAGCGGATGGAACCATGGAAGCGGAAGTGAATCATAGGGTGGGGGAGGGGCGAAAATCCTGTGAGCATTGAAGAATGTGTGGAAGTCGAGAACATTATCTCGGAAAGCAAAAATGGGTAATGTTTGAAGGAATAGTGGTTCCAACAATGTTGTATGGTTGCGAGGCATGGGCTATGGATAGAGTTGTGCGCAGGAGGATGGACATGCTGGAAATGAGATGTTTGAGGACAATGTGTGGTGTGAGGTGGTTTGATCGAGTAAGTAATTCAAGGGTAAGAGAGATGTGTGGAAATAAAAAGAGCGTGGTTGAGAGAGCAGAAGAGGGTGTTTTGAATGGTTTGGGCACATAGAGAGAATGAGTGAGGAAAGATTGACCAAGAGGATATATGTGTCGGAGGTGGAGGGAACGAGGAGAAGTGGGAGACCAAATTGGAGGTAGAAAGATGGAGTGAAAAAGATTTTGAGTGATCGGGACCTGAACATGCAGGAGGGTGAAAGGCGTGCAAGGAATAGAGTGAATTGGATCGATGTGGTATCCGGGGTTGACGTGCTGTCATTGGATTGAATCAGGGCATGTGAAGCGTCTGGGTAAACCATGAAAAGTTGTGTGGAGCCTGGATGTGGAAAGGGAGCTGTGGTTTCGGGCATTATTGCATGACAGCTGGAGACTGAGTGTGAACGAATGGGGCCTTTGTTATTTTTTCCTAGCGCTACCTCGCACACATGAGGGGAGGGGATGGTATTCCATGTGTGGTGAGGTGGCGATGGGAATGAATAAAGGCAGGCAGTGTGAATTGTGTGCATGGGTATATATGTATGTGTCTGTGTGTGTATTATATGTGTACATTGAGATGTATGGGTGTGTAGGTTTGCGTGTGTGGACGTGTGTGAATATACATGTGTATGGGGTTGGGTTGGGCTATTTCTTTCTTTTGTTTCCTTGCGCTACCTCGCAAATGCGGGAGACAGCGACAAAGCAAAATATATATAATATATATTATATATATATATATATATTATATATATATATATATATATATATAATATATATATATATATATATATATATATATATTTTTTTTTTTTTTTCTATTCATTATACTTTGTCGCTGTCTCCCGAGTTAGCGAGATAGCGCATTGAAACAGACGAAGAATGGTCCAACCCACCCAAAAACACATGTAATATACATTCAACTACACAAACATACATATACATACCCATGCATTTCAACGCATACATATATATTCCTCCGAGTTGAAGGGGAAACTGAAACACGTTAAGTTCCCAAGTTCACTTCCGTGTAAGAATTACATCATCAGGGGAGACACAAGAGAGAAATATAACTGTCAGTTGATATACAACGAAGAAATGTTGCTAGGACGCCATATGGTAAATATGCGATTGTCCAAGACAGACATCGAGTGTATCATAAACTTATCATTTTACAAATCTTATCAACAAAAAAGTTATCTGATGTGTATAGACCACCACTCATATAAGATTATAATTTATTATGTATTAAATAATAGAAGATTCAATGATATTTCTCGTGGTAATAGAGTTAGAGTTAATAACTGGGATGGCATTACTCCAGTCAATACAATGATCATAGTTATTAACGTGATTAAACGAGGCATTTGATTTTTGTCCCGTTCTTATATCAATGTTGCTGAAGTGTAACAAAAAGATCGTTACCACTCTGCCCAAAATAAAATTTATCACAATTTCTACATGGCATTTTATAAATATACCCAGGAGATTTTTCTGGTGAATTCCTGATTAAGTATTGTTTATAGTATTATTGTTGCTGAACCTAACTTTTACAGTGAAGGATTTAAAGAACATGGGAAGTAAAGTAAAAATTACTATTGAAAGGGAGAACTAAAGTTTATGATACGCTCGTTGTCTGTCTTGGATAATCGCATGTTTACCATATATCGTCCAAGCTACGTCTCCTCGTTTTATATCAAGTGACTGTTATATTTCTCTCTTGTGTCTCTTCTGATGATGTGATAATTACACGAAAGTGCATTTGGGAAGTTACCGTGTTACATTTTCCCCGTGGTGCCATAGGAATATCTTGATCGCGTGCAAAACTGTGATCCTTTCCATACATATATGTATATACATACACAGACATATACATATATACATATGTACATAATTCATATTTGCTGCCTTTATTCATTTCTGTCGCCATCCCGCCACACATGAATTGACAGTCCCCTCCCCCCGCATGCGCGAGAGTAGCGCTAGGAAAAGACAAAGGTAACATCGTTCACACTCAGTCTCTAGCTGTCATGTATAATGCACCGAAACCACAGCTCCCTCTCCACAACCAGGCCCCACAAAACTTTACATGGTTTACCCAAGACGCTTCACATGCCCTGTTTTAATCCATTAACAGCACGTCGAACCCAGTATACCACATCGTTCCAATTCACTCTATTTCTTGCACACCTTTCACCCTCCTGCATGTTGAAGCTCCGATCGCTCGAAATCTTTTTCACTCCATCTTTCCACCTCCAATATGGTCTTCCACTTCTCTTTCCCTCCACCTCTGACTCATATATCCTCTTTGTCAATCTTTCCTCACTCATTCTCTCCATATGACCAAACCATTTCAAAACACCCTCTCCTGCTCTCTCAACCACACTCTTTTTATCATTACGCATCTCTCTTACCCTTTCATTACTTACTCGATAAAACCACCTCACACCACATAGTGTCCTCCAATGTGTCATTTCCAACACGTCACTCTCCTCAGCACAACTCCACTTATAGCCCACGCCTAACAACTACATAACATTGTTGGAAGCACTATTCCTTCAAACATACCCATTTTTGCTTTCCGAGATAATGTTCTCGCCTTCCATACATTTTTCAACGCTCCGAGAACTTTCGTCCCTCCCCCCACCCTGCGACTCACTTCCGCTTCCATGGTTCCATCCGCTGCCAAATCACTCTCATATATCTAAAACACTTCACTTCCTACAGTTTTTATCCCTTCAAACTTACATCCCAGTTGACTTGTCCCTCAACCCTATTGTACCTAATAACCTTGCTCTTATTCACATTTACTCTCAGCTTTCTTCTTTCACACACTTTTACCAAACTCAGTCAACAGCTTCTGCAGTTTCTCATCCGAATCAGCCACTAGCGCTGTATCATCAGCGAAGAAGAAACTGACTCACTTCCCAAGCTCTCTCAGCCATAACAGACTTCTTACTTGTTCCTCTCTCCAAAACTCTTGCATTCACCTCCCTATCATCCCCATCCATAAACAAATTAAACAGCCATGGAGAAATGAGGCACCCCTGCTGCAAATCGACGTTCATCGAGAACCAATCAATTTTCTCTCTTCCTTCTTGTAAACATACCTTACACCTCGATAAAACTTTTCACTGCTTCTAACAACTTGCCTCCCACTCCATATATTCTTAATACCTTCCACAGAGCAACTCTATCAACTGTATCATATGCCTTCTCCAGATCTATAAATGCACATACAATCATTTGCTTTCTAAGTATTCCACGACTTTTGAAAGGAAACACCTGATCCACGCATCCTCTACCACTTCTGAAACCACACTGCTCTTCCCCAATCTGATGCTCTGTACATGCCTTCACCCTCTCAATCAATAACCCCGATATAATTTCCCAGGAATACTCAACAAACGTATACCTCCGTAATTTGAGCACTCACCTTTATCCCCTTTCCCTTTGTACAATGGTACTATGCATGCATTCTGCCAATCCTCAGTCACCTCACCATGACTCACGCATACATTAAATAACCATACCAACCAGTCAACAATACAGTCACCCCCTTTTCAGATAGATTCCCTACATTACCATCCAAACCTGCTGCCTTGCCGGCTTTCATCTTCCGCAATGCTTTTACTACCTCTTCTCTGTTTACCAAATCCATCTCCCTAACCCTCTCACTTTGTACACCACCTGGACCAAAACACCTATATCTGCCACTCTATCATCTAAT